>NW_027526203.1:58284748-58340686 GCF_048455015.1 Haemaphysalis longicornis
ACAAGCATGAAAGCAAGAAGCGACTTGCATATTGGAGTGGCCTGGTGTGCCGTAGACAACACTGAAACCTCTCAATTCCATAGAGATAATATACTGACACCAGAGGGAAACCGCGCCGCTGAGTCAATGCATTGGAACCGTACGACACACAGTGGTAGACATGATACAACGATTTGAAGGTTGCCAGCTGAGCTTTTGCTTACTAAAAACGGCGAAAGCGATGGGTTGTAATCTGGCAACGTGCTAGTGGGGCGTCTCCGCGTCTGGCTAGCGAAGCATGCCGGGATTAATTGTAATATGGCGGACCGCTGGCCACGCGGATTTTGCGTAGGCGGCGTCGACAGCATTGCGTATTTTATCTCCTGTGAGTCAGTATCCGACATGTTTTCGGTTTAGCGTGCGGCTTATACGTACTGAGACTATTTGAGCAAGATGTGGTAACGCTCACACAACACTTGCGCGCAAGCTCGAATGCGACTGATCACATGCGGGAGGACGCCAAGGGATCAGCTGATCCGTACTGGGGCGCCCAGAAAAATGAATCTCCGGCATGATCTCCGTACATTTTTGCCGCTGTGCCGCTTTATTTGCAAATCCGTGACATTTTGCAAGTCGCTCAATGCTTTTCAAACCAAGTGAACTGTGGCTTTAGCTGAATGTAAAGCCTTTATTGACACCAAAAAACGTTATCGCATGGGGCAACGCTGATATTACCCTTGAGTCACGGCCCTTTGAAGCACAGGAACGAAAGGGCGCGGTCGATCGCAGGCCAACGGAGTGGCATAATGCATGCCAAGGGTGTAAGCGAAATACAGTCAGCGGCGTGTCCCGTTTCCCTTTCTGTCTGCATTCGTCAAGTTCTAGCTGCTTTCCACAACTTCAAAGGAAAAGCTTGCGGTACTGAATGGGAAGTATTGAATGGGCAGTAATTTGCCGCACAGAGCGCGCGAGGAGAGAACATTGACGTATTGACTTATTGTGACTGATTAAAAAAGAAACCGCATTTCGTTACCTATTAATTTTTCCTTCTACCTTCACGAACATTTGCGCGAAAGTTCGAAGCACGGAGAGCTGTAAGAAGTTCCATGAATAAAACAACTGGAACCGAACGATTATAAAAGCTCCTTTTATTTCTCTTCCAACGGGAACGCTCGCTGGCTGCTACTCCGTAGCATGTTGTGAACTTGCGGTAGTCAAGTTCAGATGGGAATCGCTGTTCCGGCGTGAGTTCAGGGGCAATAAATAGGTTGCTTAACGTTAAGAAACGACTGACAGCCTCGCAAGCGCCCGGGGAGGCACTTGCTCAGTGCGTGCATCAGAGTTGTACCAGTTGTACACGTTTTGCACGCACGCAGATCTGAGCTGGAGACTACAGACACACACACTGCGCAAGTCAGGCGCAAGGGCCTCGCCACTTTCTAGCACACTAAAAGAAAATCGAAACCAAAACTGAACTACGCACTTACTCTTTGTTCGCTAATTAGAGCTTAATTACACTAAAGGTTTTTTAAAGAGTTAGTTTTAATTACTGAGGCAATAGAGTTAGTTTTAATTACTGAGGTAGACCCAAAGCCGGCTAACGCGGACGCCGAGGCACGTCGACAACGCCGGGTGACATCGTGAGTTAAAGAAATGCTTTGCATTTAAAAGCGTAGCGACACAATACCGTGGTGTATTATATAAAGCTCGATTATAATACGCGAAAACCTGCTCCCATCATTTCATGCTTCGGCTGAAACTCTTCGTATTCGTAGGAACCCATTTCTTTGGCTAATCTCATTTGTCGACAGAAACGAATAGGATTCGAGAACGGCCAGTTAAAAGCGCTACATTGAGGCTCCCTACGCAGAACTACGAAGGCAGCAGCAGCAGGGCACCGCGCCGTACGCGCGCTGCCCACTGCGCCGGCCGTGGCGGCGCCGCCTCTGCATGCATCACGGAGGAGCCCCCTTCGCGGCCGGCGGATGGCAGACTAGCAAGTCTTTCTAGAGACCATATCAGCGCCCACTATTCGTACGGTCTCGGACCTTGCTTTACCCCCCTGCTCCATTCCTGCGAGTAAAGGAAACGGCCACCCTCATCCATGCCGCGGCGTTTAACGGCAGCGCGAGTTTTGAGGCATCCTAACATCACAGGCAGCGTGGCACCATCTCTCGGGTGGTGCCCGTACCACAATCCTAACACCATAGCCTCTGGGGTCGGCTGCCGGCCGCCGGCAGCATTTCGCGGTGAGGATAATGTGGCTCTATAAAGTGCGGATTAGGCAAGTACATACGGCAGAGAATAATTCAAAATAGCCCGTAAAAACATTGAATGTATAATCCATGGCACATACTGCTCGAGCTCCTTCCAGGTTATAGTCGTCTTGCTGAGAATGAAAGGGCGATAATTAATTTCTTAGACACGTTTTGAACTTAGCGTCCTAACAAGAGGTCAGAAAATAACCTATGGCTCATTATTCATGACACTGGTGAAAAACAATAAAAGTTTTGGCGAAGTATGTGATAATGCGTGAACATTAATCCTCGTCGAATTGTGATAGCGTATGTGTGTCGCTGTAAATGTTAGTTCAATATTCGCTGTCAGTATTCGCGTCGCTGTCAATGTTAGTTTGAATAAATGAATCGGCCATGAGCCTTTCTTGGCGGCTGTCATAATCATTGATAGGCGGTCCGGAGTGGGTATGTGCAAATTGGGTGTGGGTTGGTTGCCGCCGCAGCTACATGGTAATCAAAAGAGTCAAGAACTGGTCTAGTTGGTACAGATTGATTGTGGTGAAACAGCGCGAACAAACCAGGACACAAAAGTAGACAGTGCTTGTGGTGTCTTCTTTTTCTTTGTGCTCGTTCATTCGCGCTGTTTCACTGCAACAAATCTGTACCAACTGGCCCGGTTCTCGACTCTTTTGAACCTCATTGCTTGTTCTTCGTGCTCTATCTTTGCTTGTGGCCTGAATGTGCAACGAGACGATAGACCCAACGAGACGGAGGGTCAAAATCGTCACGTGATCAACGAGCCTGAATCTCCAACGAGACGAAAGGTCCAATCGAGCCTGAATTTCCAACGAGACGAAAGGTCCAATCGAGCCTGAATGTCCAACAAGACGAAAGATCCACCGAGTCTGAAAATCCAATCGAGCCTGAATGTCCAACGAGACGGAAGGTCCAATCGAGCCTGAATGTCCAACGAGACGAAAGATCCACCGAGTCTGAAGGTCCAATCGAGCCTGAATGTCCAACAAGACGAAAGATCCACCGAGTCTGAAGGTCCAATCGAGCCTGAATGTCCAACAAGACGAAAGATCCACCGAGTCTGAAGGTCCAATCGAGCCTGAATGTCCAACGAGACGAAAGGTCCAATCGAGCCTGAATGTCCAACAAGACGAAAGATCCACCGAGTCTGAAGGTCCAATCGAGCCTGAATGTCCAACAAGACGAAAGACCATCGAGTCTGAAGGTCCAATCAAGCCTGAATGTCCAACGAGACGGAAGGTCCAATCGAGCCTGAATGTCCAACGAGACGAAAGGTCAAATCGAGCCTGAATGTCCAACGAGATGAAATATGCATCGAGTCTGAAGGTCCAATCGAGCCTAACTGTTCAACGAGATGAAAGGTCTACTGAGACTAAGGGTCCAACAATACTAAGGCCCCACTGTGTCATTGAAGACGCGCATTTTTTTGAAGATTAAGCCGATAGCGATAGGTCCAAGTTTGTCCTGCCAAGCGTTACACTACGTTAATAAAATGAGTGTTGTGACAGTGCATATAGTCGTGTGCAGGCCTCACTTTTGCGTCAATATAAAGCGTTCTACATGAACGTGACGTACCGGATGGCTTGCGTCCACCTCCTCAAAATAGTTCCACCACAAAACAAAAAGAAAGTGTGATTTTGAGTATGGAAATCTATAAGACTAATCTGTCTGTTCACGGCACAGAGTACCATCGTATGATTAATGGCGTGTGACACTGGCCCGGAAATCACAAAATTTCGTCAATTCCTCAATCTAGAAAAACAAACTTCTGCCCAATTGATTTTTTTAGCAACTTATGGGCTGTGTTCTCGAGTTACTGGAACACTCCTTTTTGGTTGACTAGAATTAACGCGCGCACAAAATCATCTGAACCGCTTTGAGAATAAATAATTGCATTCAAGCAGCATCGGCGGCTGGCGCTCTCTCTCCTGTTCGCTCCATCGTTTCAAGTATAATTGTCCATCCCTCAAAAGTTGTATGTTACTCTACCCGAGAGGCATCCGAGAGTGATATCCGACAGCGGTGTCCATTACCCCGATAGACATTATGAAAATATTAAACATGTGTCAAACAGGAATTTCGGAACAAAATATATATACCGCCAGTATTTTGCGGACAGCCATGCATGGTGGAGGGCTACGGATTAATTGATGACGTCTAATGATCTATAACGTGCGCTCAAATGCACACTGATGCGTTTGCGTCTCCTACGTTACACTGCGTAGTCACCAACCGCAAGTTTGTGCTCAGTAGCGCAGTCAGTACCTTGCACACTCAGCTGTCGGTGCGTTGCAGTGAATTCAATATAAGGGGGAGATGGGCTAAGTAAATGAACCGCATTGTGGGGATGTGCGCACTTAAAGGGGCACTGACACAAAATTTTGAAGGCGAGATAACTTCGGAGATAGATTGGTGGGAACACATATACATCATCTGCAAAATATCAGCGGCGAATACAGCCTAGAACATATTTAAAATCAATTTTAAAGAGTGCGAAACGCAACCGTGCAGCCAGCAGAGGACCACGCGCAATCAACATCCCGCAGATATTTTGTAAATAAACAACATCCAAACACGTCACGAGTTTGTGTTTGCCGCTTCCGCACTGCCGGCGTTTTTCGCCGGCTCGCCGCTCCAATCGGAGGGCCGGAGGGCAGAGCTTCTGCTCTCGAGAACGAACGACCCGATCGTTGGCGGCGGAGGAGCCGTGATTTCGTCAGCTCATCGGGCAGCTGGCCGCGACCAAAGTTCTACAGCGATTCCAGGCACTCTGTTTCTATTACTTTTTATTACCATTGGATGCGAAAACTAGCCGGAAAAGCCCACTGAGCCAGCCGCACGGCCGCTGTGCAGGCGGCGGCCACGGCCGCGAAGTGGCCCAGGCCGGCGCAGGTAGCTCGAGTGATAGCTTGTTACCGCTGCACGAAATTGTCCCCAAGTCCCGACCATGGTGGCTTACATGAGAAAGGAGTTAATGATGCGATTGCGGGTTGCATTAAAAATTGTCATCTGCACCGCTTACGAGAGCGGCACTCGAATATCCGCCGCAGTGCTTAGCCGAACACATCTGTAGGCGGACCTGTAGGCAGACCGGCCGGCTGCTCCCAGCGCGCTTCTTGCCACCCACCGTCTCGAGCGTCGCGCGTCGTTCTTTAGCCGCGGTAGCATTTGCGCTCGCAGCGCCTGCGTCACATCCACAGTCGCTTTTAAATGCAGAGCATTTCAGTAACTCACGATGTCACCCGCGTTGGCGTCCGTAGTCCGCACGCTCACTGCGCATGCGCGTCGAGTCGAGGCGAAAGCGAACACATCTCTCGCGAGGGGCATTGGATTGGATTCGAACACTCACTCGCGAGGGGCATTGGATTGGATTCGATTGGATTGGCTTGGATTGGATTGGCTTGGCTTGGATTTGGATTGGATTGGATTAAAGTGGATTGTGTTGGATTGTGTTGCGTCATAGCCGCGGCAGACGTGCTTGGGCCGGCGCATGTGCAGTACTCTCTCTTCCGCGGTTTCCTCTCCTTCGGGCGCGCTGCGCATATAACCGGTGTGCCGTTCTCCGGCCAAGCAACATCCGCGGTTGGCTCAAACACCTAGAGTCCACGCCGCTTTACAAGTACGCCAACGTCGTCGACTGGGACCGGCTTACGCAGTCCCCTCAACGTATATAAGCGGCGGAGCGCGCGTTCGGAATTCAGCCAAGGGCGTCTTTGCATGGCTTACGCTTGACGTGACGCTTTGCTTGACTCGAGTAGATGCGACGCATTTACTCGAGTTCCCCCCGTGGGAAGATGCGGGCGGCTTTTTAATTAAGCGCCTCACGACATCAGTACGTGGGGGCATTCGCAGAAACTGCTGTCGATGCGGATTCGACAGTTCTACGGCGGCTCTGCTCTGTGATATCCCTCCGACGGTCACGTGGTCAGCTTTGTTCAGACAAAATCCACAAAATCCATCGTTTCGCGGCACTCGCTGAAACCGAAACTGCGACTGGCCGCATTGAAAATGCCTCTAATTAAACAACCGTCGCACGCTGAAGCAAATGAGGTTTCTACAGGTTATAAGGAGGTCACTAGCTACTTATCGCAAGAAAAAAAAAACAAGACGCAAAATTTTTGTGTCAGTGCCCCTTTAAGCCCTTGAACCGAAGAGGCTGGGTATTTCTCTATTACGTCACCGCTGTCGTCGTGTGGCGTAAATTTCAATGTTTTTCAATTGTTTGTATTGTATTTCGGTTAAAAACATCTTTCAGGGCTGGTATGGCGTTGAGTGGGTGACCAAAGTCTGGCTCCATCGAATTATACTGTTGCATTTGGCGTTCTTAACCTCTTAAAAAAAGTCAGGTAAAGACCTGAACAAAAAAAAATGAAATCGAATTATGAAGATGTGGCAGTAGGGGTTTCACTGAAATTCCGAGTATGTATGCGCACAGGTAGCTATTTCCGGTAAGTGTTTCGACTTCGCGCGCAATTTTCTACTAGTTTCTTTATCACGCTGGTCGATTGAACACAAGCTAAACGTATCTGCCTTTTGAAAATGCCGCTTTCCGATGCGTTCGTGCTAAATTTGGCGAGTAAGCTTTAAGGACTATTTTCTCTATGTTCTAAAGCTCATACCCCTCCCTCGATTACGCAGAAGTGTAAATAGATAAGATTACTGCAAAAAAAGTATTTACCGGTATTAGTGCAACGCGTGCATTATGCACAAACAAGAGCACCAAATATAGTTTTACCGAAGGCTTGAAGAAGCTCTGAGCCTATAAGGTCAGAATATTTGCCTTTTCAGCTTCCTGCATGGTAAGAAGTCTAAAGTGGGAACAAATTGGAGACTAAATGGAAAATATCGGTTGTAGCTGTCTATTTTCTTTCTTTTTTCTAGCGTGTATTTTACGGCTAACGCTGGTCATCGCATTTTTCAAATAAATGTATTACGTTAAGCTATAGTGAAAAACTTTTGGAAAGATAAACGCCGATTCTTGGCGTACACTATAAAGCATTTTTATGCCCAAGGGAGCCTAAGAAAGTATATCTTAAGTTTTCATATGTTTTGTTTACTTGTTCTTATGCGAACACTCTCTTTGAAGTTGACTCAATAAAAAGCGGTTGGTAGTTAAATAGGGTAGGCCTTAACACGTGCAATAAGCCAAAATTAATGAGACACATTACTGAGATACCATGTGTGCGCCTTGGTGAGAAAGGGAGCCATATCAAAACTCGTGGCGCGATTTTACTTGTTGAGTTTTGCACACTCCATAATGTCAGAAAAAAATTGTGCCGAGTTTTACTTGAAATGAGTATCGCGCACAAGTTATGAATATTCGCGTTTGAACCAATCACCAGACATATTATTCATGAGAAAGACAACAAGAAAGAATTGAAAGAAGCGGAGCGCATGCACAAGATAAGCCCAAATCGCAGCAAACTCTGTCTTCGGTCTTCAGTCTTGTGACATGTTATCCATGTACAGGGCCGTCCACTCTCAGTGAGAACACGGCACAACGTTGCCGCAGCCCGCGGTGCGCCAGCGCACAAGCCGCGGCCGAGCACCGAAACTGAGCGGTGCAGGCGCATAGGGGTGTGGAGGCGGGGCATCGTGTCATCTGCTAGTGCGGTAGCGCGACGTCCTTGCTTTGCTGTGAAGCACGCCTCACTCTATGCCATGGCTCTCGACATGCTTGTAGCGTCTTAGCACGCCACGACTGCGTTGCGGAAAAGCGCACTTCCCTCACTGTATGTATGTATGTATGTATTTATTGTACTTAGGAAAAGGAAAATCCACCAACAGGCGTAAATTGTCTCGCCTAGGGGGCGCACACCGGAACGCCTGCTGGTGTAGGGGGGAGGGGGAGGATTGGGAGAAAAGAATACATAGAAATAGGAGGATAGGGGAGAAGGTTGACATTACAATGTATGTAACACGCACAAGGGAAAATATAAAACACAAAAGAGAAAAAAAAGGAAAAAGGGGAATAAAAGAAAAAAAAAGGAGTTACACATTGAGAAAATTAACATTACAGAGAAACACTACAGATAAAGACAACACATGAATCTACAAAGGACAAAGCACACATGTAAAAGGGGTCACACACGCACGCACACAAGTACAGAAGCTGCTTCAGCAGCAGCACTCCAGCACAATCTGGGCAGCTAGGCAGAGTTGTAGTGGAGTGCGCTGTGCAGCCCCGAGGCCCGCAGGTATGTACCCAGGGCCTCGAGCACTTTGTCTCACGCCCTAGCACTGCCCGGGGGCCAAAGCAGATCTTGAAGTGGCCGCGCTCCGCGAAGCACGACCAGCAGCTCTGCCCGCCCTGCCGCAAACTTGGGGCACTCATGTAGTACGTGCGGCAGGGACTGCACGGGCGCTCGGCAGTGAGTGCATGCGGGGCTGGTCGCCCGCCCCAGATGGTGCTTCCGCTCAGCCATCCACACGTCCCCCACGCGGAGGCGCAGGATGGCCGAGCGCAGTCGTCGAGGCAGGCGTGAGGCCCGCACAGGCGGCAGGCCCCCTCCGACACGCAGCCGCGGGTCCGGATGCCCGGTCCGGATGTGTCACTGGATGAGCAGGCGGGCGTCGTCCGCTGCCGCCTGAGCCACCATGTCCGACGGAGGCAGCGCGTGTGCCCCGGCGGCCAGCTCGTCCGCCCGCTCGTTGCCATCCAGACCAATGTGGGCGGGGACCCACTGCAGGCATAGTTGAGTGCCCCGGTCCGCCAGCTGTGCCGCCTTCTCTCGGATGCCACGCACCAACAGGGAGTGCGAGTCTCCGTCCTGAAGACGCACCAGGGCCACTCGGGATCGCACAGCAGGGCGCAGCGCTCGGGCAAGGGCTCCATCTCCAGCAGCAGGTCCAGGCCCAGTCCGACCCCCACCAGCTCAGCCGTGGCCGAAGAAGAGGCATAGGACAGCCGCGCCTGTCGGGTGGCCTCTCCCAGCACGGTGGCCGCTGCGGCCGATCCCTGCTGCTGCCGCACCGAGCCATCTGTGTATACTAGGGCGTGGCCGTCTAGGTCGCCCCAGACGACACCCCGGGCCAGCTGCAGTTGCCCGCAGTGGGGTGTCCGCCACTTGCTGTGCAGCCCCGGAATGTCCAGCCGCACGTCAGCAGCCAGAACAGGAGCGGGGCCACGAGGTCCCGCGTCCACGGGGCCCACCACCTCCTCGTAGAGCATCAGCATGCGCCCCATGCGCGATTGGTGGTGGCTCTTCAGCCGCCGCAGCAGGGGACTGCCCCCTTCGGTGTGTCTCAACCGGTCAATCTGGCCAAGTGCCCGCAAGTCAGCTGTCATCTCTAGGGTCCACGCCCCCGCCTCAGCCAGCGTCTTCTCGCACGGCGAGCTCTGGGGTAGGCCGAGGCAAGCGCGGACCCCCTTGCGGTGGTCTCCCTCCAGCTGCCGCCAGGTGGGTTTCCGCAGGGTCACCAGTGGGAGCGCGTACATAAGGAGACCCACCGCCGAGGCACTGTACAGCCGGAGGGCCGTCCGCTGCGAGCAACCGCTGTCCCGGGCCACCATCTTGTGCACTGCCGTGGTGGCCAGCTGCGCCCTGGCTCGGAGCTCCTTGGCCGCCTGCCGGAAGTTCAGTCGGTAGTCCAGGGTGAGCCCCAGGTACCGCACCCTGGCCCTCCACTGGAGCTCCTCGCCATCGATGGTCAGGCGCCGGGTCCATCCACGGGCGGCGGCGTCCGGATGCACCAGCATGGCGTCGGTCTTTGTCGCCGACAGCTGCAGGCCGACGCCCGCCAGCTTGGCACGGACTGCATCCATGGCCGCCTGCAGTTGCTGTACAATGGCTCGGCACTGACCCTTGGGCCCCAGCACCCACAGGGCGATGACGTCGGCGTACACCGAAATGTACACTCGGTGGCCCCCTCCTCTGAGCAGGCAGCCTGGCAGGGCTGCCATCACCAGGTTTAAGAGGAAGGGGCTGATTACGGAGCCCTGTGGGGTGCCCACGTTCACCGGCCGGGGAGCCGACAGGGCATCCCCCACCTGCACCTGCGCTGTGCGGCCCGCCACGAACACCTCGACGAAGCCCCGCAGCTTGCCCGCAATACCAGCCTCCTCCATGGCCAGGGAGATGGAATGACGCTGCAGGTTGTCGAAGGCGCCCCTCACGTCCAGCAGCACCAGGGCCGCCACCTGCTTGGTGGCCCTGGCGTGTTCAAGGGCCGCCACGACGTCGGCGATGGAGTCGGTGGCTGCTCGGTGCCTCCGGAAGCCCGTCAGCTGCTCGGGGATGGCCTCTTCCTCCGCAGCGATGGCCTCTATCCTCCCCAGTGCCACCCGTTCGAGCAGCTTGCAGCCGCAGGATGTGAGGGCCACAGGCCGGTACGCCGTGACTGCCACAAGGCCCTTGCCTGGCTTTGGTATGGGGCGCAAGATGGCCAGCAGCCACTCAGGTGGAACTGGCCTGTGTCCCATATGACGTTGTAGGCGGCCAGGAGTCGGCCGAACCCCACCTCATCCAGATTGCGCATCATCTGGTAGGTGAGGCCGTCCGCTCCTGGCGCCGACTTACGCTTGCAGCTGCGGAGGGCACTGCGGAGCTCAGTCTCTGTGATGGGGGCGTTGTTGAGGGGGTGGTGCACCTCCCCTGTCCCAGCAACAGCAGCAGCGGGCCCTGATTCCGCCTTGTGTGGTGGCAGGAATTGTGCAGCGAAGAGGTCGGCCAACTCTGCAAAGCTGGCCTGTTTGCGGATGGCCATGGCAGCCAGGGGGTTGCGGTTTCTCTGGGGTTTCAGGATAGAGTTGAAGATGCCCCAGAGGCGGCGGCAGCGTGGGTCGGCCTCAGAGCTGACGCAAAGCTCAGCCCAGCGCTGCCGGCTCAGACGGTTGGCGTGACGGGGGCACGCCGCATCCACTCGCCGGTACGCCGTCCAGTCCGCCCGCTCCCCCGACCGCTGAGCCTTCCACTCCGCGCGGTTGCGCACCGCCCGCAGCTGCAGCAGCTTCAGGTCCGGCATGGTGGCCCCCTCGGCTACTGTGCAGCTCTGTGTGGATTGCCTGGCGCAGCAAACCAGGCCCCGGAACAGCTCGGCTCCTTTCCCAGGTCCTGCTCGGCGAGGCAGCGCCGGAACCGGTCCCAGTGGGTAACGTGGTGCGGTGCGGCTCGCTTGGTTGTCCTGTCGGGTGGTGCGATGTGCAGTGGGTAGTGGTCGGAGCCCCACGTGCTGAGCTCCCTCCTCCAGGTGGCCTCAAACCCGGCTGACACTAGGGTGAGATCAATGGCGGTGGCTGCGGAATTGCCACGCTGGAAGGTGCTCTCACCAGTGCTCAGCGCAGACAGGTTGAGGCGCAGCATGGCGTCCCACAGATGCTCACCGCGAGCGTCCATCCGGCCATCTCCCCACGCAGTGTGGTGTGCGTTGAAGTCACCATAGAGGAGATGGCGGGCTGCGCACAGGGACACCAGCTGATCCAGGAGGCACGCGTCCCAGCGCTGACCAGGGCGCACGTACACACTGCACACTGTAATGTCTGCACCACCCACACTCAGCCTTAACGTCACTGCCACGCACTCCTGCACCACTGTTGTCACCGCACTAGTATCCAGCTCTGCGTGCTGCACATCGTTCCTCACAAACAGTGAGGCACGCGAGGTTCCTGGGGGGTGAGACGGGTCGCCACAGACCACCGCCGATCACTGGGCACTGTCACACGCCGTGGGACTGTGATAGCCGATGTAGCCCGGCAGGCGAATCCCCCCCGATCCGTCCCTTCCCACACGCACATAACTCTCCTGTAGAGCCACGACATGGGGCTCGTGCTGCAGCAGAAACGCACTCAACTCCGCACGACGCGGTCGCAGAGAATTGACGTTCCACTGCAGCACTGTAGGCACCAGTGGCTGTGTGCGGCGGCTCCAAGCCATGGGGGGGCTCGGTGTGTGGCCGCGAGGGCGGCTGCTTGCATCCGCTCTTCCAACCTCGCTTCGACCGCGCCGAGGCTGCCTGGCTGCTGGGCTGTCGCTGGGCTGTCTGCTGCGTCCCGGCGGCATTGCTGCTGCTGCCTGGCTGCTGGCGCATCGTATCGGGAGCGACAGGCGTTGGCTGTGGCTGGGTGGCCGCTCGCAGGGCCGCACGGACGTCAAAGCGACAGGCAGGCGCCGGGGCTCGTGCTAGTTCTGCACACACACGGCGCTCCTCCTGCCAGCGCGGGCAGGAGTGGTCGAGCACGACGTGGGGGCCCCCTCAGTTGGTGCAATAAGGCTTCGCGGCCTTGCACGCTGCCTTCAGGTGGGAACCCCGGCATCGCCAGCACCTCCTCTCGCGATTGCAGCTCGCGGCGTGGTCCAGCCTGCCACACCTGCCGCACTGCAGTGGTCGCGGTCGGCACATTCTCACCGGCCGTCAGAGCTTGTGCAGCGCAACCTCCGCAGGGGGGATAGTGGCAGAAAAGCGCAGGTATACTGCAGTCCCCCTGCGAACACCTGACTGCACCGGCACGGGCGTTTCGAGGCTAGTGGCAATTGCCTCGGCCGTGATCGCCATGTCGTCGACCACGATGACGCCCGTGCTGCTCAACGACGGTTCTCGCGGCCTCACGTCGATGCCACAGATGGTGGTAATGGCCAGGAGCACCTCCATGGCCTCCGCGGTGCCCGCGTCCGCCGCCACGACGTTCCGGCGCGCATTCACACGCACGCCCAACACGCCAGGCTGCGCCGTGAGCTGCCCAGCGATTGCGTCGCGCGCCAGCTTCGTGAACGTTGCCCTCGGTTCCTTCGGTCGAAAAAGGACTGTCCCGAGGGCTGTGGGGCATGGGGGAAGCTTTTTCCCCTCGTTGCGAAGCTTTCGTGCCGCTCTCTTACGTTTAGAAAGCGACACGACCTCCTGCCTGCCGTCCTGGGTGGTTTGATTACGGCTTCCACCGCTGGCCGCCTCGGCAGGAGGCCGCGCTGCGCTTGCGTCCTCGCGTGGGCAGCTCTTAGGGCTCGCAGCGCCACCTGCGGAGTCCTCACTCACTCTTCCGGTTCCCGTCGGCCTGCCTTCACCTCTGACGGTAGCGGGAGGGTCTCGACGGGCGCTGGCCAACTTCTCGCTTCTCCCTTGTGGTGGCCGTCCCTTTCCCCGCGGCTGCTTCCGTGGCTCTCCCCGCAGGGCGTCCGCGTAGTTGCCAACGGCTCGCTTGCTTCCCGGAACGTCCCCAGGCCGCGCGCCGATTGTCACCACCGGGAGGGGCTCCTCCGCCG
The DNA here is from genome assembly GCF_048455015.1 of Haemaphysalis longicornis. Classification (NCBI taxonomy): domain Eukaryota; kingdom Metazoa; phylum Arthropoda; class Arachnida; order Ixodida; family Ixodidae; genus Haemaphysalis; species Haemaphysalis longicornis. The sequence continues at coordinate 58,298,193 of NW_027526203.1, forward strand.
CTGCAGCCGCCAGGAGGGACCGAATGGCCGCCGCTACTGCGGCATCCTCCCCCGTTCCGTCGAACATGGCGCCGCTGGTCGCCTCGCCGTCTCGCCGACTGCCTCGCTCCTGCTCGATGTGGACGGCGTCCAATTCGCCCATGACGACGGCGGCAAGCGCGATGGCCCGCTGGCCGCGCTCGCCCTGTGCTGTCGGACGGCCGTCCAGATTCCGCAGGTGCTCGAGCTGCCGGCGAAGCATTTCCAGCGTCGCCCTGACTGCGGCGTAGGCTTGCTGCCGCTCGGCGTCTCCCGCCGCGTGCTCCACGTCCGTTGAGGTGCTCGGGGAGTTCCCAATATCCTGCGAGGAAAACTCTGAGACGGCCGGGTCAGTTGTGGGGCTCAGGCTCACCTCGGAGTCGTCAGGAAAGCCCTCGATCTCGGCCAGCGTGGGCACCGCACCGGCCCGCTGTCGCCCGTCGCCAGGCTCCACGCTTGCCGGTGTGCCGGGGCCACCGTCGCCGCTCTCCGTGACGCTCACGCGCTCGGGAGAGCTCGAGCGCAAGTCGCCCCGGGCCATCGCTTTCGATACCGCAGCCCCGGGGTGGGCAAGAAGCACTATTTAGCCTGATTTCACCGTGTTATGCGGAAAAATCCCGGGAGCACATGTGAAACGCGGCCACCATGGTTGGCCCCCTGGTGGCGCGTTTTCCCTCACTCCGCCGCGTTATGCAGTTTTTGCGTAGGACAACTGAGCGCTTTTAGATGCAAAGCATCTCTTGCTCGAAGCTATGTCCATTGTTCTTCCGGCATCCGTCCACACCTCTCCTCCTCTCCACGCCAGCTGTGACAACGTCACTCTCCCCTCCTCTCCATACCACCTGTGTGCGCTGCTCCTCCTCTTCCTCCCTCCACGCCAGCTGTGATAACGTCACTCTCGCCTCTCCCCAACAGCTGTCCGCGCTGCTCCTCCTCTCCCCTCCTCCTCGACACTTCGGATAAACCAGGTCCGCGCCGCTGCTCCCTTCAGTTGCTGCTTCGGTCTGCGCCGTCCGATGAGCTGAAATGGAAGCCAACGATTGTGGCAGTGACCCGCCGCGGGAGCTCAGTGGCTAAGGCGTTGCGCTGCTGTGCACGAGGTCGCGGGTTCGATTCCGGGCCGCGGCGGCCGCTTTTCTGATGGAGGCACAGAGCAAAAAAATTACACCATCTTCCCACGTGGAAACCCTGAGGAGATGCAAAGCATCTCGAGTTTGCACGTATTTGCATCTCCTCGTGGGAAGATGGTGTAGTTTTTTTTCTTTTCAATTCCACTGTCCCAGTTAAGGGCATGTATTCTTCCAAACAATTCAGGACTGATTTGGCTCGGGTTATAGGGTTTACTGACGCAAAACGACACGTGCTACGAAGACGCTGTGGAGAAGGGCTCCAGATAACCACCTGAGGCTTTTTACCGTGCACTGATACCGCGCAGCAAACACGCGTTCTTGCATTTCGCCTCTTTTGAAAAGCGGTACCTGCTACTTGGATGGAACATGCGTCTCCCGGCTCAGTAAAGCCAAGCACCCAAACCACTGAGCCGCCGTGGGGGGCCAGGTCAAGTCCTGCCGGGTTTATCAGGACTTCACCATGCCCTATAAGTAAAGAGGGCCAAGGAACGCAGCTTTATTTTCTGCGTGTGCTCTCTAAATCAAATGACTATAGGGACCGGGCGGCCGTTGTATGGCACCACTGTCGCTTCAGCGAAGAGCGACGCCCGTGGCGTATCGTTCGTCAGTGGAATGCCGGTGGGGGTCAGCGCAGCGTTAGTGCATGGCTTTCTCTCGTTTTTCTGCGGTGGGGTTTGCAAAGCGTAGATAACTACAGGGGCTTTATTTCAGATCGGTAAATCTTGAGCCTGGATGTGACCTTTACGAGGCATGCCATGTGTGTGATTTACGCCCATACTCACTATTTACAAATAGCAGACGACACTGAATGCGCCAAGCTGGAACTCAAGCTGGAAGTGAAAGTCCTTTCCTTCATGATATTTTTTCATGCCTGCATGCAGGTTCGCGTATCGAGGAGTATATTGCAGCTAAATGCTCCCACAAAGCTGGTGTGTGCAACCGATTCAGGAATGCTGCGGCGCTGGCCTTTGACAGTTGATGACGAAACAGCGTCGTGCACAAGCGAAAGACAACGTTGGGGGGTGCCTTCTAAGATTTACCTCAAAACAGAAATTGTGATGAACGACGCTTCCGAAACTTCATTAACTACGGCTTGAGCGCGTTTAATTTCACTGAAATGCTCTTACTACAGTCATCGGGAATTGTTTACAGAATAAATACCGCATGATAGAACGTTATTGCTTGTCGTGGAGAAGCATTGCTTTACAAGAATTGCAATCGTTGCTGGCTAGTGTTGGTGAATGGTTTTTCAAAAACCAATTCCTGCGTGACTGACGGACGATAGACTGGAGGGTGCCGAAAACCTGTACTCAGTTTCAGAACTGAATGCTGCGGTCGCTTTACAATCTGCCACGTACCGTTGAAAAATCATGCACTTATCCGTCTAACGACGATGACGGTTTCTCGCAAAACTTTCTCGGGCGGCTTTCATTGGTTCTCTTCCGGATTTAAACTTTGACTACTTGAGCTTCGAATTTGACCAGCACGCAGTTTGGTCTTTTGATCGCAGCGTCTTTGACCAATTCCCATTCGATTTCGCGCGAAGAAAGGTTTGCGTTCAACCACGGTAATCATTAGACGGAGGGCTAGATGATTTTGCTGTTTACTTTTGAACTTCCGTGCACCCCTCTCCAAAGCTAAACTTTTCCCGGCGTGTCGGAAATGTGTCTGTGCTGGAGGACTCGGGGTGATGCACCCATATTTTAGGCAACTAATCGCGCGTTTTTGGCGTCTTCACAAGGCCTTACACGATTTTTTAGGTACTCTGTAAATATTACTTAAGCATTAAAAAACACCGGCTTACGTTAACACTGCAACATTTTTAACTATCGGTGCCAGCATTTATATCACGCTGGTGGTAAAATGGGAAGGGGAGGAGGGATGGTTGGTAGCTTGGGCAGTTGGGTGGGTGAATAACTTTTGCTGATAAAATGACCACCACAAACGTGGGAATTCCACTTCTGCATTCAGGCTCCCATGCTGTCACAATGTCGCTCAACAAAAACGAAGCCACAATGCTCACGCTTACCGAAAGAAAGTATAAACTACGGCAACATTTCAACGGCTACACGGTAATCCATCTCGTACGCAAGTGCCTTTCTCTTCAAAGCACACGTATCGAGGTATCCCAGCGCTAAGGCTGGAGTGGAAGCAGTAGTCATTGAAGCCAGTGGAGATAATTTAAAGTGGTACAAAGGAATACTAATATTCGTAATAGTTTGATTCCTACTCAGATCACGCGGAGCCATGCGCAGAGCGCTGCCAAAAGCGCTCATGTCAGTGTAGCCCGTTCCCAAACTTAGAATGGTTAAATAAGTTTATATACCCGTTAGTGCATTTAAGAAGAAATGAATACTAATAATAGTAGTTTTATTCGTACTCGGAACGGGTGGAGCCAAGCGTACATCGCTGCAAAAAGCGATCATGCCATTGTAGCCGATACCCAACTTTAGAAGCGTCCGACAAGTTTGCGTAGCCGTACTGCATCTAAGAACCCAACACATCTGTCTAGACTTCGTTTCATCTCACATGTCCGCTCACAACACTACCAAAACATTCAAAGCACCGAAGCAAACACGGCAAAAACAACGGGAGGCTGTGTAGTCCAATGCAGCGGCTCATTCCACAGACGTGGGGAGCGCCGAGTGGTGGCGCCACCCGTCCAGCTGCCCGGTCCCTATATACCCGGATATGCCGTCCGCCCCGCTTTTTTAACAGCAGAGCTGTTGTTACTGGCCGTAAGTTCGCCATTGGAGAGAAAAAATTAGCAGTGGCTTAGCTCGGCTATGCCAGGATATACGTAGCGTGAGCTAAGGTTCAGCTGGTTGTTCTTAGGTTTCCTGTTTGTCTAAGATTATCTGATTATCATGCTTATTGCTGCTAAAATGATTTCCAATCCAATCCAATCCAATCCAATCCGATCCCGTCGCAGCGGTAGAGTGTACTAGAAGTTTTAGAGTGGCCCGAGCGGCGGCCTCTCCCATTGCACCGCCGGGTCGACTTTCGCGCAGAAAATAAAACCGGTATAGCGGCGGCGCTACTGTCGTCAACAGCTGAACAGCCGGCGCTCCCCGGCACTAGCTCCCACCCTGCGCGCGGCAATATTTGCGTTGCTCGCTGCGGTGTTTTGCGCTTGCGAAGCTGATTTATTTTAGATTATGAGGTTTAACGCGCCGGCGCTACACAGGCGATGAGGCGAGCGGTACTAGAGGGCTCCGGATTAATTTTGACCACCTGGGGATCTTTAACGTGCGCCTAAATCTTGAAGACACGGGCGGTTTTCGCTTTTATCCTCCATCACAAAAGCAGCTGCCGCAGCCGGGAATCGAACCTACGCCTTTGGTCAGCTGATTTAGAAAGTAGACGCAGAAATGTTATGACTCCGCTTGAGCAAACTTTAAACTAGTACGACCCGCCATAAAATTCCCGACCTCCCCCACCCCCCCCCCCCCCCCCCAACGATACTTTCTCATTTTTATGCGTTTTCTGAAAACGTTAATTGTTGATATGCAGTAATCCCGCGTTAACTCAAAGTCGTAAAATTACCTGAAAATTTTCAGATAAGCGCGGAGTTTAAAGTCAAATGCAGAAAATTTGTATCCAGGTCCCTGAAATAACAGCTAGTGCTGCTAACAAACGCACTATTGCACAGGGGAGATTTCGTAATGAAGGCAAAATAATTTGCAGAAAAAAGAAACTTTTTTTATTGCAGAAGAAAGAACTGTGTTGCGCTCGGCTGTTTCGCGTTCGCATCTGCATCCCAGAAAAGCGCACCAGAGAATTATCAACGCATCGCATGAATTGGTGGTCGCCACCGCTACATTCTCCCTTGTTACAAAGCAGACGCAGCATGTATGTTGTTTCTGCCGTTGTAGGCACTTCTGGAGTCTCCTCCTCGTCCGCATGATCAGCTGCGCCAGACAGCATTGATTCCGGTAACGGGGACGCCTAGTCCGCGTAAACTTGCACTTCACGATCGCGTTCGGTGAGTAGTGGTTGTAATCACTCGAACGGGGACCTTATCAGCTGCCTGCAGCGGACTTTGCCTTGTGTCCTCTCTGCCAGTATTTCGATACATCCGGTCGTGGTCCTCCGAACAAAACGTTTGGAGATAAAGCGGGCAAATGCGCAGCGCCTATGGGAGGTAAACACACGGTGAGAAAAAGTTTAGAGAAGATATTGTGAGATATAGCAGAGTTCGAGTTAAAGAGGGATTAATTTGACTAACAGGCAACAGGAATGTTCTTCCCTTCCCCTTCTTGACTCTGCGCATGAAGCAAAAGCGGCGGGGCGCACATTCTATGCTGCAAAAAGTTTACTGTTTTTTTACGTTCCTATTTGGAACGAAAATACCAAAAGCCTTCTTCTGGGATACCCCTACCATTGATGCTTGTACTGTTGTTAGTGGGCTTTCTTATTTTATTAACCTGCTATGTCGCATGCAGGCACTTGGTAAGGAAGTGTGCACTGAAAACGAAGTGGCAAGTCTGCAGGACCAATCCTACATGCCAGGGGTGCCGCTGTGTTTACTACCTCTTGTAATTTGGGGGTACTTCTGGATCCTTCCGCGCATTTTTTAACGTTTACTAGCGATCTCTAGGACGTTTTTACCAGTTGCTTCAGCGACAAGGAGCTCCACCATGACAGCGTTATGGATGTGCTGCAGCCCTTATTCACAACAAACACCTTAACGGAGTTGGTTGCGACCAGCACGTGAGACCTTGACAGCAAATTTGGTTTGGTTCTGTATACATTATGACACGGATTCATTTCTACATAAAATGTTTAAACAAGTTCCGTGATTGCTAATGATCGTTGTTATTGATTGCTAATTGTTGCTAATGATCGAGGGCGAGTTATGAAAATGCGTTGGCCAAAAATGTCAATTTAAATCTCCATGTTGGCGTTATTCCTAAATCTTTACATGTGTAGACTTTGTGCATGATTTCTCGCGTTACATTTCATTTGCTGGGCTATTGAAAATGAAAGCAAAATGTGTATTTGTTCCAGTTCCGTTTACTTGAACCTCCATGTTAGCGTTCTTGAAGCTTTACCTCTGTAGTAGACGTGTTATATTTAATTTTTGTCGCGGTCAATATATTTTCTGATCTATGTTTTGCATTTGTTTTATGTGCGTGTAATTGTCCCCTCAGCATACTTGTGAATTAAATTTGGTTAATTTGATTCAACTACTTTCTTGATCGAATCAGGTGAAATGTGGTGCGATTAATAGAACTTTCCGGGAATAGTTCTATAAAAGACGGTCATTGAGACAACTGAGCTAACCACTGGGCTAACCCCTTCTTAGTTAAAAAGATATCTCGCTTGCGCGCGTGAATTTCTGTTCGGCCACCACAGTGACCCGTAATTATCCCAAGCGGGTCGTTGCTTAAGTACTGCTATAATAACAACTCACGCAATAAAAAACAACGCATTTTATGATATTAACCCACATAACTGCAGTCCGAGCGTAAATTGCAAGACAATAACTAAAAAATTATTCTGAGAAGCTATCATTCCAGTCCTGATATTTTTTCGTGTCATATCCATCAAGCAGCACAATAAGGACCCAATCATAAAGCAATCATGAACTGGTTCATATTACGCAATTCAACACAAAATACTTTGTTATGGGAAATTGGAATAGCGAAAATGTCGCTGCAATTACTTTATTTACAATCCGTTACGAATGCTGCCCCGAAGGAAAATCCGTAATTTTCCTTGTTGTCGAGCGGGAAAGGCAAAACTAACGCAAAATGAGCTGCAGCGTTTATTTTTCATTTCGTTACCCACGGTCTACTGTACCTACAGTAGATTTCAGCAATTGGACGACCCGCAGAACAAATTTCCAGCGCTCCGCGCGTAAAGCGTTTTCCTAGTCCGGCCCGGCCGGCCACGCGGCCGTGCGCGCGGCCAGCCGCCGCTTACGCTTTCAATGGTCGTTGACTACAGCGCCGCCGCTATTTTCTGCGCGAAACGAGCACCTCTCCGGGCGGCCGGTCGGGCCACTCTAAAACTTCTAGTACACTCTAGCAGCGGCGGCGCCTCCGGCGCGCCAGCTGTGCGCCGTGAGACATCACTGCTCCCCGCGCATGCGAAGCACGGCTCTCCTGGAGCCACGCGAAACTGCTCAACCTAGGCCAGTGTAGCTCACGCTACAAAAAATACCGAAAATGCCGAGCTTTCGTGGGCGCGTGCCTCCCGGCGACCGCCGAGCGTCCCCGGCACGCGCAGTGGATTTAGCGAGAATTTAAAAAAACCTGGCAAAAGCGTTAGCAAAAAAAGCACCTCCAGCGCTCTCGTCAACCGCTTTCGCACATGTAAAAAAACTCCAGCGGTAATGCTAAATGCCTAATACTGAAGATAAAAAGACACCCTTCTTGGGAGAGGTCACCGCGACCGCAATATTCTCTGAAAGCCATTATGGATAATTGGAAACATGGCTACGAGTTGGCCAATCCTTCCCGAAACGACTTGGATATGCCGCCACTGCTACCTCGAATCGATTGCGAAGACCTGGTGAAAGACTACAATGCAGAGGATGACTTTCCGAACACCACTCGCCGCGAAGAAGACGACGACATGTTCGATGCATATGACGGCGATCACTAGCCCCGGAACAATACAAATAAATAATGATATTGAAACCTGACAGTGTCCGCCAATGCTCACGTACAACAGCTTCGCCCTTGAAGTCTTGCGCATGAGTGCAAGCTTCCCTGATTTTTTTTTATCGGAGTGTTCCCATGCTCAGCCTAGCTCGAAGAAGCTAGCGGATTGCTCGATGCGAATGTGATCAACGAACTCATGTAAATCGACAACAAATATCGTAAAAATGGAAAAAAATCAGTATATATGTTCAGTCCACAATGCAACTTTGTTGATATGTAAGGCATTGCTTGCGCTATTAAGCGCATTGGAAACGTATTGAAAATACTGGTGGTTTTTCTGTTCGTGGTGTTTGGCTAGGCCATGTGTGTAGGGATGGTTAACAGAAGAATGCAGAAGTTGTGGACCTCAAGAACGGAGAAGCTGTTCCACAATTGCGTAGCATGGAAGTGGTGATCACAACTTCATTACTCACGTAGGGCAACTGCGAGGAAGTACGGGTCGTACCGAAAAGGAGGATACGTAGCAGGTGGCAACAAAGGGAAGGGCCGCTGTCTCCCAATAACTAGCCAGGTAAGCAGCGGCAACCTATGATATATGCATTATAAGTTAGCACACTAGAGTGGGGGACCAGTCCAGGACGCGGCCGGAGAGTAGGACGACTCTGCTGGGTGCTCGACCGCTGGCTGCGCGACTGCTTGAAACATGTCGACGATGCGCGGTATTTATATACAGTAATCCCTCGTTATAACGAAGTCAGCGGGACGGTGAACAATTTCGTTATAAGCGGTATTTTTATATAAGCGACCACTCGAGAAAACTAAAGTAGTTAAGCTTTAATTGCGCCACAATCATAACAGAATGTATTCAGTGAAGCATAGCTGTATTCTGGTGCAAAAAAGGCCGTGAGCTTTGTCTGTTTCATGTTCATGCCGGGCGCGAGCAACCCCGCTCCAATTAGACCAAGCAGTGACGCGTCCGAACGCCTCGCAGACTGCAGAGCGAATGAGGAAGAGAAGGCAGTGGCCACTTTTAAAGGGGGCGGGGGGCATCAAGGAACGCTACGAGAGTTTCGCGTAGGAAAGCGCCGCAAATTCCACAGCTCGAATGTGAGGTTGTGTTTGTTGAGCTCAAAAAACGATTACCCGCTCATCGCGAGTACACAGCACAATAATGAAAACTGGGCGGTTTTGCACGGGGGGCTTTTCATGATTACTGGGCAATCTTTCCCGAGGTATGCAGCCGTGAAGTTTGCAAGACAAGTTTTTTGGCGCCCCGCTCTGGACGACACTTAATATTCTACGCTTCGAGTGTCAGCGTTCGCGCACCGTCGCCTCTACGCCATTAACCAATGTCTACGAACAAAATTCAATCATCCTACTACGAATTTCAACCGTTTATCTTAAATCGGATGGGGCAAATCGAACATGACCGGCTCGAGAATATCGCCGGGGAAACACCAGCTAGTCAACTCGACTGCCTGACTCGCCGCTAGATCGCCGCCGTTTGGCGACGCCTCCACTGGCCGCTTCGCTCTAAGCGGGTCCAGCTCGTCGTTCGTTTCGAGTAATGCGGCCTAAAATGCATGCGTTTGTGTTGGGACCAGAATAAATTTCGAATAAACCGATTTCGTTATAACAAGAGATTACATATTGTCACGAAGCCAAAGACGATGCTGTTGTCTTCAAGGGAAAGAAGTTTATTGGAGCGAACTTGTGCTCCCCTAACTGACGGGCGTGCGAAGATTTCTCTGACTGTGCGCATACTACCGGCGCTTCGTCGCAAACTTCGCACGCAATGCAGAGCCACTTACACACTTGACGAACGATAGCACACCTTTCAGCTGGGAAAACGCCCAGGAAAAAGCATTCTGTGAGCTACAAGAACGCCAGCAAAACTCCCCCGTGGAGCAGGTTTTACTGGAGGGAACTTGCGCTCCCCTAACAACTCAAAGAATACACAGGCGGCGAAGCAGCAGTCAATAAAGTGACGTGCGCTTACGAGCGTCGGAGAAAGCAATACCGGCGCGTCTGCTCTGTAGGCTTTTAGATGCAAAGCATCTCTTAGTGGACCCTCCGTCGTCCGGCGTTCGCACCTCTCCCCCTATATTATAAAAAAAAGAAATAGTTAATGGTGCCCGGTTTCGATCCCACGACTCTCTGGCTGCAAAGGGAGGTACGTTGCACTCTTCGCACTGCGCTACAAAACCGAGACAGGAGCAAATACTACGAACGAGCCTTATGTCCTTGACTCATTAAAACTACGTCAAGAAGCTACTGATACAACGAGGCACGCGAAGCTGAACGTCAATGGAAACGACGAACTGAAAACTTTAGAGGAGGATGTTGAATTTCCCGTGGTAAAGCTGTGGCGGGAAGCGCCACGCGCCTTGCAGGTCAACCAGAGAAAAGACGAAGAGGGCGGGCAGCGGGGTAGGAGCAAGAGCACGCAGCTGTATTTACTCCTCTATAATGCGATTTGCAGACGATTGTGTCCTTTACCGCAAAATAACCAACGAATCAGATAACCCACTCCTACAGGAAGACCTTGAGACTGTCTCAACCTGGTGCAATAAATGGCTTATGACACTAAACTCTAACAAATCTAAGTGCATGTCAAAAACCCGGCGATCTATTTCTCCCGCTTGTACCTACAGAATTAACGCAGTCCCCCTCCAGCATGTCTCTTCATATAAGTACCACGGCATTTACATTACCAACAACCTATCTTGGCACACGCATGTTACCTACATCTCTAATAACGCTAACCGAACGCTGGGATACTTGCGCCGCAACTTTTCTCGCGCTCCGCTGTCCCTCAAAATTCTACTATACCGATCACTAATTCGCCACTATATGGGATCCCGCGCAGCACAATCTAATCAACGCGTTAGAATCTGTTCAGAACTGCTCAGCTTGGTTCATTTGTTCTAATTATTCATCTACTGCTAGAATATCAGAAATGAAATGTAACCTTGACCTACCCAATTTAACTGTCCGGAAGAAACTGTCGCGACTTCACTTTTTTCATAAGATATGTTTTTACAACCCATCAATGAGGCGAGTCCTCATTTCACAACCACCGTACCACTCATCACGCATTGATCACCAGCATAAGGTTGCCATTCCGTTTTGCCGCACGAAATTCTTTTTAGCAGCCTTCTTACCGAAAACATGTGCCGATTGGAACCACCTTGCCTCTTCCCTTGTAACGATAACAGACCCTTTGTTGTTCAAGACTGCAGTTTCTCAGCAATTTTTGTGACACTATGCGCTTTCCATTATCTGTCTTTGTCTTTTATATGCTTGCACTCTTACTACAAATACATTTTTTCAGTTGATTTATGTTGCCTTCGTAATTTGCGCTTCTGACACTTGTTTCTTTTCTTTGTTTTTTTCCTTGTCTATTCGTTTGTGTGTTATGAAATGTTGTACGCCCTCTGTAATGCCCTACGAGCCCTGAGGGTATTCTAATAAATAAATAAATAAATAAATAAATAAATAAATAAATAAATAAATAAATAAATAAATAAATAAATAAATAAATAAATAAAGACGAGAACCAGGAGGTGTTCGATCAGGTAACGCCGGTGTCGGTCTCTTCGCTGTCTCTACATTTCTCTGTCCCTACATGGGGGTTCACACTACGTTCCGATTCTTGATCCGATAAATGAAACAACATAACGGCAACACCATTAAACCTACACGGAACCCCTATGATGCTTCGCATCCTCCTCATGGTTCCCAACGGGAAGATGGTGTAAGTTTTTTATCTTTCGGCGCGCGTGGTTCTCGAACCGTCGATTCACATCCAGAACATTGTAGATCAAGGAAGATTATTCTACGCTAGTGACGTTAGGGCGAAACAGTCTCCTTATCCGTATGAGATAGCCCGTGCGACATAAAAATACACAATAGAACACGCGCTTGGGTTGTGACACAGATAAAAGAGCCGGGCGCGGCCGGGCAGTAAAAACAAACAATAAATAAGAAAACCCGTACACGGTTCGCGGCAATATGAAAAAAAGCCAACACACATCGAGACCAAAGACGCGGGATTGAATAAACGCTGTCGCTGTCAACGAAATTCCGCAGAGGCAAAATGCACAGACACCCATTTGCTGCGTAAGGTCAGTGCACATTAAAAAAATCCTGGGGCCCTATTCTCGACTGCCGGCAATTTGCCGGAAGTCTTGTCTGATTGACTTTCAACTTTGGTCACGTGCTTCCGGTTGACAAAGCGGTTGTGTGTGTTGTCGTCATCTTAATGTTTTATGACGTTTACGAGCACCAGTTCTAAAGTTTGCCTTATTTCCCTTTACTGAAAGCGCATAATTCTTGGCCGGCAACGAAAAACCAGACTCAAAGCACTAGACATGACCACGTAGGCCTGTTTTTGCTATTCAACAACAATAATGCCTGTAATACACGCCCTCTCTGTGATTGGCTGAGAACGCGTGACGTAGTTTAAACAGTTAGCGGGAGCGATTACGTCATGCATTGGCACCTTCAGGCTGCGTAAAAGTGACGTAATGCTACGTAACAGCTTGAAAATGGCAGCTTTTTTTTTGTCGCAAAATACAACCAAAATAGCACAACAATTTCCCCGGCGTTCAGTGCCGCGAAATGTCCGCCAATTTGCAGCAGGCGCAGTTTCGCATGCACGCTGTTTAAAGGATTTTTCCTACCGAAACAAATTATAGTTTGAACTGCTTCCAAGTCAGCTATCATGGAGCATACAAATAACATGCAGTTTTTTTTATGTTTGGCAATAAAATAAAAACTATTTTTTTGGCGTAACCGCAACATAAGAGGGCAGTACAAGCCTATCCATGACAAAGAGAACCCAATGCATGGCATTCGTCCACATTCGTCCTAGTAAGCTGTTGGGTCACATGATCGAACTCAAGAGAAAAATAACAAAGAAAAGTGACTATTTGCTTCATTACAGCGCTGATTGAAGTCGAGATTGACGAATGAGTGAATCGGGGAGATTGGTGCGCTCCGCGGTTATCAGGCGTAGCGCTTTGCTGCTTTTATGTGTCCCAGAAGCGATGGTCGCGGCCGTCTTTTTCTATGATCAAGGGCCCTATTCTCGACTGCACAAATTGCCGGCAATTCAGGCAATTTTCCGAAGTCTTTTCTGATTGGCTTTCAATCTTGGTCACGTGCTTCCGGTTGACAAAGTGGTTGTGTGTGCTGTCGTCGTTTTGACGTTTCATGTCATCTACGGACACCAGTTCTAAAGTTTGCCTTATTTCTCGTTACTAAAGGCGCATAATTCTTGGCCGGCAATAAAAAACCAGACTAAATGCACCCCGCACGGGGCACCTTGAGTAATCTTGGTGACGGTACTGGCGATACCGCGGACCCCGAGCCCCCAAACATAAGCTGGATCCAACCGTGGCGATGTGTTTATAGGTGGAGGGTTAGAAACCACGAACGGTGGCCGTAGGAGCCCAGGTCAAGCTCCGGCGGATGGGCTCCCTGTCTGTTCACCAGGCAGGGAGCTCCGGGACCTCTTTGACTACCAGGGTAAGGTCAAGGAAGAAAGTACCCCCGTCTCCCTGCTTTTTCCTATGCCATATGGATAAATCAAAACCCCACCCCCCAGACGTGATCGGCCCCCTAAAAGGGGCCGCACCGAAGTATCCTTTCCTTCTTTGCCTTCTATCTCGCTCCCAAAGCCAGATAACTACCCTCGTTTTTTGATCATGAAATCTGTGGACAAATTGAAGCCGGTTTCCTCTCAATCGGTATTTCTTGTTTCTAAATACCTTGAAGGTATCATCGGCAAAACATATGACGCCAAAAAACTCAGAACTGGTGAAGTGCTAGTTGAAGTTAAAACCAAGCAGCAATCTACAATCCTCCTGAAACAAACCCGCATGGCAGATCTGGAGATCAGGGTCACACCCCACCGCAGCCTCAACAGTTGTCAAGGTGTGATCTCTGAGGCAGATCTCCTAACCGAGACAGAGACTGATCTGCTCGAAGGCCTAAAAGAACAAGGCGTGACAGCAGTAAGGCGCATCGTCATCAGGAGAGAGAACAAAGAAATAGCCACCAAACATCTGACCCTGACTTTTGACCGCTGCACACTGCCCGAGCATGTCAACGCAGGTTTCATCCGTTGTTCTGTCCGGCCGTACATCCCGAACCCGAGGCGCTGTTTCAAGTGCCAGAGGTTCGGGCATGGTACCAACTCTGTCGAGGCAGAACAACATGTGCCAAATGCGCCCAGCATGATCATCTCTCTGACAACTGCACTGCAACCAACTTCACCTGCCCGAATTGCCAGGGTCCACACGCAGCATACTCTCGCGCTTGTGAAAAGTTTCATCTTGAAAAAAAAATCATTAACCTTAAGATAACCGAAAACATCACCTTCCCAGAGGCGCGAAAGAGGTTCGGCTCCTTCCCTCTGGGCAGGTACGCCAACGCAGCTCGCCGGGGGGCGGAGCGGCGTTTGGTTTCGGCGGGGACCCAGTACCGCGAGTCGGACTTGGTCCCGCCCCCGCCCCCCCCTTGATTGCCTATGGCAGCCCAACCCACCTCCGCACCGCCCGCTCACCCAGCAGCGGCTGTGGTGGCAACAACGTCTGTTGGGGATGCCGCTGCATCCACTGCTTCCTCTCCACCGGCCCAAAGCACACGCAAGGGCACGGAGATGGAGACGGAGGCAGTCGCAGCGACCCCCTCCCCCGCCTCACTGCCTGTGCCACCTGTGGTGCTCCCCACGCCTTCGGCACTGGCAGCGCAGGCAAAGAACACCCGAAAGGGTACCACGTCAAGGGGGCCCAGTCCGCTGGCCACCCCCTTGCCATCAGATGACGACATGGACGTCGAGCCCTTCCGGCTTTCATCGCAGCGGAAGGAACGGGCTGCGACGTCCAGGTCAGTAGAGAAGGTCAGAAAACCCCTTCCAAGAGTGCAAGCCCCGAAAGACCCTACATAAATAATCACACTCCAGTAGCTCTAACACATCATAATGGGAAGAGAAAACATTGTTCAATGGAACTGCAGAGGCCTTCTGAATAATCTTGACGACGTGCATGAGATTCTGCATGCCAATCAGCCAAGTTTAATGTGTGTCCAGGAAACACATCTTAATTCCAAACACACAAATTTCTTGAATAGTTACCTGGTATACAGGAAAGACAGGGATGGCTGCACACACTCTTCTGGCGGTGTGGCCATAATTGCCCGCAAATCCTTAGCATGCCACCCTGTCACCTTGAACACTGTCCTTGAGGCTGTAGCAATTCGAACAATAATATTTAATAGGTTGATAACGGTATGCTCCATATACATTCCTCCTGATGTCTCACTCTCGAGCTCTGACTTTGAGGCGCTGGTTGACCAACTGCCCGAACCATACATCCTTGCAGGCGACCTTAATGCTCACAACTCTCTTTGGGGCTCTTCCAGAACGGATGCCCGAGGTCGCCTGATAGAGAAATTTCTTACATCTTCTGGAGCATGCCTTTTCAACAATAAACAGCCTACATACCATAACATAGGACATAACACATACTCATGTCTTGACTTGGCTATTGGTTCTGCAATTCTCTTTCCATGTCTTGAATGGGGCGTGGGCACAGACCCATATGGTAGTGACCATTTCCCCACTTCATTAACGCATATAGGTACAGGCCCGAGCAGTCCATCTTCCCATAAAAGGTTTAATGAAGCAAGAGCTAACTGGAATACATTTACAGAGACATCCAAACTACACCACACATCCATAGGACACCTACACGTTGAAGAAGCTACCCAACTGCTCACGGCGCACATCCTCGACGCCGCCGAAAGGTCCATTCCCCACACCTCTGGTGCCCCGCGCAACCAGTGGAGGCCGTGGTGGAATGAGAACTGTAGGCGGGCGCGAGAGGCCCAGAACAAGGCGTGGGGTATCCTTCGTCGGTACCCCACGTCGAGTAACCTCCTCTTGTTCAAACGGGCCAAGGCGTTCGGAAAACGTGTGCGCCGTGAGGCAAAACGCGATAGTTGGCGTACATTCATAACATCAATTAACTCCTACACAGACACACGGAAAGTATGGACGAGAATACGTAAACTCAAAGGACAACAAACACACAGCCTGCCTCTGGTCAGCACAACAGGGGACACACTCGTAGACCAGGCTGACACACTCGCACAACACTTCCAACACGTGTCCAGCTCAGCACACTACACAAACACTTTCATGAAACACAAACAAACGGCCGAAAAGAAGCCTATACTAGATAACAATAGGTCAACATCTTCTTATAACTCAGAGTTTTCACTGTATGAGCTGAGGGCTGCTCTGAGCACGTGTAAACCCTCAGCTCCAGGCCCAGACAACATCACATATACAATGATACAATACCTGCACGCAGACACTCTTCTAACACTCTTACACCTATATAACAAGATATGGCTTTCGGGGCACATTCCAAACTCTTGGAAGGAGGCTATAGTTGTAGCTTTCCTGAAGGAGGGAAAGGACCCGTCGTCTCCCTCAAGTTACCGTCCTATTGCCCTGACGAGCTGCCTGTGCAAGCTTCTCGAGAAGATGATCAATCGCAGGCTCGTGTACTTCCTCGAGTACAATGGTCTTCTCGAGAGCTGCCAGGCAGGCTTCAGGGCGGGGCGATCCACGAACGATCAACTCGTATCTCTTGAATCGTATATAAAGGATGCCTTCGTTCATAAACAGTATTGTGTAACTGTGTTTTTCGACCTCGAGAAGGCCTACGACACCGCTTGGCGGTACGGGATCCTCAGTGACCTAAAGTTACTCGGTGTCTCGGGTAACATGTTAAACACTCTTGTCAGTTACCTGTCAGAAAGAACGTTTCGAGTGAGAGTAGGTGGTGCACTCTCAAGGGTTCACGTGCAAGAAAATGGCGTGCCACAAGGTGGTGTGTTAAGCTGCACTCTCTTCATACAAAAAATGAACTCTCTTAGTAAGGCACTGCCACCCACAATCGCTTATTCCATGTATGTAGATGAAGTCCAGATATCCCATAAATCATGTAATATGTCAATCTGCGAACGTCAAGTCCAGCTTGGTGTAAAGAAACTTGCCGGCTGGGCAGACAAGAATGGTTTTAAATTGAATCCTGCAAAAAGCTCCTGCGTTGTGTACTCCAGGAAGCGCGGGGTCCATCCGGACCCAGACATTACTCTTAATGGCGTGTCGCCTACTGTGAATAAGGAGCACAATTTCTTAGGTGTGGTGTTTGATCACAAACTCTCATTCATTCCCCACATCAAGGAACTTAAAAATAAATGTCTCAAAACAATGAATATACTTAAGGTTCTCTCCCACCAATCCTATGGTTCCGACAAAGAACTCTTGCTTCGCTTGTATACTGCTTTGGTTGGGTCTCGTTTGGACTATGGCAGTGTGGTGTATGGGTCGGCGACTAAGACAGCCTTGCGAATTCTTGACCCAGTGCTACACTTGGGCCTTCGTCTTTCGTCGGGTGCTTTCCGCACTAGCCCTGCTGAGAGTCTGTATGCCGAGTGTAATAAGTGGAGCCTTGAGAACCAACGGACGTACATGGACTTACTTTATGCTTTTAAAATTTCATCGCTGAATAATCATCCTTTTTATCCTGTCTTTAACGATACATCCACATCTCTGCTCTTTGTAAATCGCCCATCCGTTCCTCTGCCCTTTTCACTTAGAGTGAAAGAGCGAGCCTCGGATCTGAGCGCTTCGTTTTTAGACATGTACAGGTCATCCTCTTTAAACATTTTACCGCCTTGGCAAGTTCGCCCTGTGTCCTGTGACCTTTCTTTTATGAAACTTGACAAAAATCGGGTACCGCGAGCTGCAATACTTCAGCACTTTCTTTGCAGTTCAAATACCCACGTGCTGAATTCTACAGTGACGCTTCTAAAACCTCCACTATGGTGTCGTGCGCTGCTCATGGTCCGGATTTCAGTGCATCCAGAACCATGAGCGTGCACACAACCATTTTTTCAGCAGAAGCGTACGGAATTTTACTGATTGTACGACATATCCTTGAAAATCAAATTCCCAATTCTATCATCTACACAGATTCCTTGAGTGTTGTTCGCGCACTGTCATCGCATACACCCCCCAAAAACCCCATAGTTAATGTTGTATTTAAATCTATCATGTCCGTGTATGCACAAAAGCATCAGCTGCTCCTCTGCTGGGTCCCAGGACACGCTGGGATCGCTGGAAACGAGTTGGCAGACGAGAGGGCAGCTGCTGCTGCACTCAGGAACACTGTAGACATAACAACCGTACCATATACAGACCTCAAGCTACACATAAGACAACACTTGCGTAGAACATGGCAAACACACTGGAGTGAACAGACAGATAACAAGTTACACGCTACAAAACCACGCTTGGGACCATACACCACTGACACACGCAACAGACACACAGAAGTCGCCTTGGGTAGGCTGCGGATAGGGCACACCCATGCGACGCACTCGTATCTGCTGACGGGATCTTCCAGACCCCAGTGCAGCAGGTGCGGAGAGGCCCTATCCGTAGTGCACATATTAATCATATGCAAGGCACTTCACACAACACGACACAAACACTTCAGAGAACTCTACAGACAACATATTCCCCTACATCCATCGTTTTTCCTAGGTGATGATGCCATTGTTTCCGTGAAACGTGTGTTTGAGTATTTGTCCGACGTCAAGTTTTTAAACCTCATTTCCTATCACGCATCATGAAATCTGGCCCTATACACCAGCCATGCTCATTGTAGTTTTGTGACTTTACTTTTGGTTTTGCTGATTTTACTTAGTGTTTAAGGCTTCACCCCTATCATTGACTATTGTTTTGGCGCTCTTTGCCCCAGTTGGCCTTGCGCCATAAACATCCAACGATCATCATCATCAGACTAAATGCAGCAGACATGACAACGTAAGCCTGTCTTTGCTATTCAACAACAATACGGCTTGTAATACACACCCCCTCTGTGATTGGCTTAGAAGGGGTGACGTAATTTAAACAGTTGGCGGGAACGATTACGTCTTGCGTTGGCAACTTCAGCCTGCGTAAAAGTGACGTAATGCTACGTAACAGCTTGAAAATGGCGGCTGTTTTTGTCGCAAAATACAAGCAAAATAGGGCACAATATTTTCCCGGCTTACGGCGCCGCGAAATGTGCGGCAATTTGCAGCAGGCGCAGTTTCGCATGCGCGCTGTGTAAAGCATGTTTCCTACCGAAACAAATTATAGTTTCAACTGCTTCCAAGTCAGCGATCATGGAACATACAAATAACATGCAGTATTTTGCTTTTATGTTTGGCAATGAAATAAAAATTATTTGTTTGGCGTAACCGCAACATAAGAGGGCAGTACAAGCCTCTCCATGACAAAGAGAACCCAATGCATGGCATTTGTCCATACTTGTCCTAGTAAGCTGTTGGGTCACATGATCGAACTCAAGAGAAAAATAACAATGAAAAGTGACTATTTAGTTCATTACAGCGCTGATTGCAGTCGAGCTTGACGAATGAGTGAATCGGCGACATCGGTGTGCTCCGCGGTTATCAGGCAAAACGCTTCGCTGCTCTTATGTGTCATAGAAGCGATGGTCGCGGCCGTCTTTTTCGGTGATCACGCCATAAACTTGTAACATAGCAGCAGACGATGGCGTGGCGGCGGTGACGGCAGGGAAGGTGATAAAGCAACAAAGCTTGCATTGAAGCAGAGAGCCCAGCTATGTTAATAAAAGCGATTGAAAGAAATAAATAGATATGGTAAAAAATTGTGTGATGATGTTTAGCTCGACATCCGCCTTTCGCTCGCTTTTGGATCAACGTTACTCGATCGCCTTGTGGTGTTAACGCCAAATTTGACCTCCAAAATTGTGTTTTTTTTGTCAGCCTGAGCTACCGTCTTTATTTTTATAGTACATGCCAAGTGTTGTTATATCTTTCTTGCACAATATTTGATACCTTGGTAGCGATCTTTATGAGTGACTTGTCAAATTACACTGCATGTCGTCATAGCTATAGGTGCACCACGTCACTGATTGCTTACGTCGTGCTTACGCAAAAAAACATGGGCGAAATGCCGGCAATTTGTGCAGTCGAGAATAGGGCCCCAAGCCATAAACTTGTAACATAGCAGCAGACGATGGCGTGGTGGCGGTGGCGGCAGGGAAGGTGATAACGCAACAAGGCTTGCATTGAAGCAGAGAGCCCAGCTATGTTAATTAAAGCGATTGAAAGAAATAAATAGATAAGGTAAAACAATTGTGCGGTGTTCTTTAGCTCGATATCCGCCTTTCGCTCGATTTTCGATCAACGTTATTCGATCGCCTTTTGCTGTTGATGCCAATTATGACCTCCAGAAATGTGTTTTTCTTGTCAGCCTCAGCTACCGTCCTAATTTTTATGGTACATGCCAAGTGTTTTTACATCTTTCTTGCACAATATTTGATACCTTGGTAGCGATCTTTATGAGTGACTTGTCAAATTAAACTGCATCTCGTTTTAGCTATAGGTGCAGCACGTCACTGATTGCTTAGGTCGTGCTTACGCAAAAAAACATGGGCGAACTGCCGGCAATTTGTGCAGTCGAGAATAGGGCCCCTGGTGGCCAAGATTACACGGAGCCCTTCTCTACAGCGTCTTTTGTTAAACCAAGCCAAGCCAGTCCTGAAATTCTTGCAACAATACATGCATTTAACCGGGACCGCGGAACTGAAACCATGAAGAGCTCAGTTGTCGTATGAAGAAATTACACAACGCACCGCAGTGAGGGAAGTGCGCTTTCCCGCAACGCGGTCGCTGCGCGTTGAGACGCTACAAGCAGGGTGTCGAACCGTAATTTTTAAAGCAAAGCTTCTTACCTCTACCCACCAAGGGTTCTTTCGCGACCGTTGGTGTCAACAGAAAACTCCTGCTAACAAATAAGAGAATTTACCGGCACCGCCAGGAATCGAACCTGGAACTAATAGAATAAGAAAGCGAGAGCCCGTCGTCTTAGCGATTTAGTTACGAGCCCACGCGGAGACGGGGAAGACAGGTGGTGCTCTCACCAAGCACTTCTACGGGTAGAAGTGCTTGGTGAGAGCACTTATACACCCGCATTCTCGCTGAATGCCACGCGATAGCGTCACCCGACCGGTCGCGCCGCTGTGCGCTCCGCCCACAGCATGTCTAGCGGCCATATGCTGGCTTTGCTGATGTACTAGTATTTACAAAAATTAAAGGAAGCTCACACCAACGCATGAAAACTCACTTCTAGTACGCCAATGTGCTAAAGCCAGTGGCCTCCTGTGTATATGTAAGAAATCACAGCTCCTTGTCGTCCGCCCTCACGCCAAACGACACATCAAGGAACACACTCAAATACTCCTTGACGGCGAGGCCATCATTCCAAGCCCCAGCATCAAGATCCTGGGCCTACATCTCGAGGCCAACACCAAGAGTGACGTATCATTTCAGCGCTTCAAACGCACCATCAATAAAATTATACACGTGATAAGGCGAGTTGCCACCAAGAAGAGAGGCCTCAAGTAATCCGATATCTTTCGATTAATTCAAGCTTTTGTGCTCTCAAGAATCACTTACTTCAACCCCTTCTCTTTTCGGGGAGGGCATAAGGATTCTTTATATAACGATTAGAAAGGCGGTTGAGCAGGCCATTGCTCTTCCGATCAGTGCGTCCACAGAAGGCTGCTTAGCACAGGGACCTACAACACGGCGGAAGAGGTGACTGAGGGGCATCTTTCTAACCAGAAGCTTCGATTGAGCAGAACTGCGGCGGGTCGCTCCTTCTTTCACAAGAATGGCTGGGCAGCACAGAATGTCGCTGCATTTGAGGCACTCCCGGACTCTTGGCGAAAAGAACTAAAGATGCTCCCTTTGATTAGAAGTATGAACCCCTCACATTACGAGGGTCGCTGACAACCACGGCCTCAAGCACCCAACACCCTAGGAGGGGATTATGCAGTTATCTACACAGACGCCTTTCAACATCGATTACAGGAGTACGCTATCATCGTGGCTACTACCAAAACTAAACTCACTTCGTGTGCCTCACTCAAGACACCTGACATGATGGTAGCGCCGGCGGGAGCCATCACCTTGGCTTTAGCTCAACCAAGAATTCCAGAGGCCGTCACCGTTTCCCAAATAACCTACCGGTATTGCCAGCCGGGGTGGGTTTCTCAAGCTGCCCTGCGTGTTTCAAAAGGCCACCCAAAGGTCACTCACTAATCGGTTCCATCCAGAAGCTCATTTGGACGCCTCCTACGCTTCCATGGAGGGCAGCGAATACGCTCCCCAACAAGCCTGTGCTTTCACCCCCCGTGCTATGGAGCGGCACGAAGACAGTCACCCGCTTGTCACGTTCTGAGACATAACCCAGAATTATCACCTTCAGCGACAGACACTACCTTCGCCTTAGCCTCAACAAACTACTATCCGGCTGCTTCCCACACCCGACGCGTCTTCTCTTAATACACCAGAAACGCTACAATGCTGATTCTAAATTTTGCTCAGAAGTAGGAACACTCCACCACATAGCCGGGGTGTGTGACTTTAGCCCTGAGCACCCTCCTCTTTTTCCGTCACCTGCCCAACAAGAGCAATGGGTGATGCTACTGTCCAGCTCCTCTCTGCCTACCCAACTTGAGCTGGTGGATAGAGCAAGGAGGCGCGGACTGCATATCAGCTCCAGTGAAGAAGGAACCACTCCCCTGGGCCGCACTCTGGGCCGTTCAGAAATATGAATAGAAGTTTTTCCTCCTCCACCTCCCCTTCTTTTCTCATCCTTCTCCTCCTACTCGTCCTCCACCGTCTCTGCCGCCGATGTCATCGCCGCCGTCCGCGGCGGCCGAGACAGGGAATTGCGATTGTCTAACACCGGGTTTGAGCTTCCTTTAATTTTATATAAGAAAAGAGTTTGCAGTGATGTTCTACACCAATACAACTCAACCAACCATCGCCCATGCATCATGCATTGATTTAACATTACCAAGAATAACTATTTGATGTAAAAAATTGTGTGGTTAAGTGCATTTCACTTCTCTCAGGTTTCAGTATTTGTAGAGCGACGTGAGTTTATTGCTTTCCAACCACATTCACAGGGTGGAGTGGCCCGATTTTTTTTTCGTGTTCGGTTCGGTTTCGGGTTCATGCCTTTCAGGTTCAAGCCTTTCGGGTTCAGTTAAGGGTACGGTTCCGGAGCATCATTCTGTTCTGGTTCAAACTGGTTCGAACCGTTTCGTACGGCTCGGAGAAAAATAGCAGGAGAGTTTCTTAGTGTTTAATGTTTTTACTACTATATTTTCGCTTTATTGTAACGTCGTTATAAAAACAAATTCATACTGAGAGTTTCTTTGGGCAAATGTTCTCATTTGGGCGATTCTAAGAGACCCTGCGACCCTTTTTGTATATATATTTTTTTCGAAATCCTGAATGGTTCCAGAACGTAGTCAACATCTAATACATGGATTAGAGAGTCGCAAAGCACCTCAGCCAAAAAAGTATTGCTCTATGCCCATCATGTACCTTGGAAATTTGCTCAAAAATTTTTTCTCTCTTTTTATTCTTCGACCACCGGAATTACGTCATTACAGCGGTGGAGCGGCTGTTGGCCGGCTTTCATTCAGCTGCGGCAATGAACGCATTCGACAGGGACTTAAGAAATTGGAGATGCTTGCACTATATAAGTGGCGCAAGGCCTGAACCATAGCGACGCTGAAGGATTTCTTTCTATGTAAGCCCTGAACGACACACCACCACGCATTGCATTAGGTTTGAAATTGTTTATTTACATGTTTCGTTGTCACGTTGCCCTGTGGTAGTAGTAGTCACCGTCATATCCATTTATATTGTCGTCTTCCTCCTGCATGACTGGCGGCTTAGGATAATTTTGTCCGTAATGGTTTCATATTTTTTCGAAAATGAAACGTGTCAGCATGGTGTAGAACCGGTTGCAACCGGCTGTACCGCGAGCTGTCTTGTGCTCCACCCTCGGGGCGTGGACGCGCGTGAACTGTCTCATTGGTATTTTTTCCCAGCGCCAAGCGCAAGCCGCGACGACGCCTGGCGCTCCACGTGAGGCGCGTGCTCAAGTGCACCGTAGCGGCGGGAGTAACTATGACCCGGAGTTTTCTGACGACGCCGCACAGATTACGGCCATAAGTGGTGCAGCTTGCCAAGTGGCACAAGGCTGGGGAAACAGCGGAGCTGTAGGTCAATCTGGCTTCTTCCGATTTTGCTAAGTGTTTCTAGTTTTTGCGGGACTTCGCTAAGTTTTTTAGTTTTGCGATGTTCTTGCTAAGCAATGCTAAGTGTTGAGTGGTGAGCCCAAGTTTACCCGGATTTTACAAGGCCGTTCCGGTGGGTCCCCAACACTTACAGCGTATCCCAAGGGGGGAAAAGCTAGGTCGACCCTCACCTGCACTGTTTCTCCAGCCTACACCACTAGTTCAAGCTGCGCCAATTTGTTTTTGTGTTCAAGTAGCCCAAAAATAGTATAGTAAGGTGCGGATTCGCATATGCGCCTCGTGCTTACACTCGAGCAGGCGCGAAAGCCGGCTTCAGTGTTATAATATCCCTTCTGCGGTGGCGCCCCATCAGAGGTGGCGCAGGTTTTGTTCTTGGTATTTCTTTGCTAACGGCACAGGACCAAGCTCAAGCCTAAACATATAAGTTAAAAGAAAGCCACAGGAGCAATGCACAAACGGAAGGGTATCTGCTGCGACGAGAAAGCAGGCAGTGCCCCCGCACGGGGCACCTTGGGTAATCTTGGTGACGGTATTGGAGACATCGCGGACCCCGAGCCCCCCAAGATAAGCTGTGACCTACCGTGGTGATGTGTTTGAAGGTGAAGGGTAAGAAATCACAAACGGTGGTCGTCGGAGCCCAGGTCAAGCTCCGGCGGATGGGCTCCCTGGCTGTTTACGAGGCATGGGGCTCCGGGACCTCCTCAGCTATCAGGGTAAGGCTGATCAAGAAAGTACCCCCGTCTCCCTGCTTTTACACTATGCCCTATGGTATTTCGAAACCCCCTCCCCCAAAACGTGATCCCTACCTGAAAAGGGGCCACACTGAAGTATCTTTTCCCCAATTTCCATCGGTAACCGTTCCTGAACCCGATCATTACTCTCGATTTCTTGTCATGGAATCCTGCAGTTCAGCCTTCCCCATTGCATCGCAGTCAGTCTTCTTGATCGCAAAATATCTTGAAGCCATAATAGGAAAATCATATAAGCCCAAAAACCAACAGACTAAAGTCCTCATCGACGTAAACGACCAGAAGCAGTCCATAAAGCTTCTAGGTCAAACTAGACTGGCTGATCTCGACATCAGGGTCAAACCCCATCGGAGCCGCAACAGCTATCAGGGTGGGATATCCGAGCCAGATCTGCTGAACTAAATGGATTCCGATCTCCTTGCGGGCTTGAAGGATCAGGGCGTCACTGCCGTGAGACGCGTCACCATCCGCAGAGACGACAAGAAGATTCCCACCAAGCACATCATCTTGACCTTTGTTGGGGCCCTTTGACAACTTTCTTGGGTCCCTGTGTACATTGTATGGTTATCTGTTTTGGTTTAAATAAATAACCATCAAACTTGAAAAAAACCACTCAACACTTCCGCAATATATAAATGCCGGCTTTATCCGATAATCCATCCGTCCCTACACCCCGAAACCACGGCGTTGTTTTAAGTGCCAGCGGTTCGGGCACGGTGCAAACTCTTGCCGTGGCCGAACAACCTGTGAAAAATGCGCGGCACAGGATTATCCTACCGACAACTGTTCATCCAACACCCTTCTCTTGTGTGAACTGCGGGGGGCCGCACGCGGCATACTCCCGCAAAGAGAGAGACAGAGTAAACTTTATTCAGTTTGCCAGCTAGCTATCTTGCTTAGTCGTCGGCCGTGAGCCCTTAGGCTCTGGCAGCGTCCTCAGCGAGGTGGACGGCCCAGAGTTGATCTTCCGGGCTGGAGCTGAGCAGCACGGTCTCCCACTGCTCACTGTTAATGACTGTACGGCCATTTGTGATCACCTGCGGACATTGCCATAACATGTGCGCCAAGTCTGCTTTTTGCTGACATCTATGACACTCAGGGGAGTAGCGTCCTGGGTTGGAATAGCTATACACAAGTGGGTTTGGATACGACTGGGTCTGTAGGAGTCGCCAGACCACCGACTACCGCTTACTGAGGGATGGGTGAGCTGGCGGGAAGCGGGCCCGGCCTAAACGGTAATGACCTGTACCGTCGATAGCCTGTCCCTGCCTGACATGGGGACGAGTTCCGCATCGGAAGTGCCATCCGCTCGGTCGGTAAAGTCTCGAGCGGCTTCGTGCGCAGACTCGTTCCCTGCAAGGCCGGCGTGGGCGGGTGCAAAATTAAGTTGATCTTTTCTGTCTGGTTTTCTAGGTGGAGACCAGAAATCAGGATTGCGGACGCCTCCCTCGATATGTGTCCTCGAGAAAAATTTAGAATTGCTGATTTGGAGTCGCTAATGATTGTCTTGATTTTTGCGGAGGAAACCATGGCTAGAGCAATGACTGCCTCTTTACAATCATCGAGTCTCTCGTGCGGACAGAGCAGGAGGCGATGGTGTTACCCTGATTTTTGACCACCGCTATGGCCATTGTCTCGCGACCAGCGTAATCTGCCGCGTCCGTGTAGGCAACGTTCTCTACTTTCGCAAAGCATCTTTGCAAGGAACGGGCTCTGGCCTCTAGCTGCGCCTTGTTATGTA
This sequence comes from Haemaphysalis longicornis, assembly GCF_048455015.1. Taxonomy (NCBI): domain Eukaryota; kingdom Metazoa; phylum Arthropoda; class Arachnida; order Ixodida; family Ixodidae; genus Haemaphysalis; species Haemaphysalis longicornis. The sequence continues at coordinate 58,324,680 of NW_027526203.1, forward strand.
TAGGGTGCGTGTTACGCGGGAGCGGAGAGACGTGAATGTTCTCCATTATTTTTGACGGTGTCGCGAAACTTGTAGGCACGCTTTGGGGGTGAGCTACACCCAGCGAATGGAGTATAGCGCGCCCCGTTGTGCTGTTTGCCAGCCGTACTAGTTGCCCTACCCGTTGAGCCTCAATGAGTTCATCCAGACTATTTGTACGGCCCAGGGCCTCAAATCGCTCGGTGGGCGTGTTTAGTGGGAAACCGATGGCCCACTTACAGGCTCTGCGGAGGAGATCGTCTATTTTTATTGTCTCTGCCCCCTGTAGCCGTAGGTACGGAGTGGCGTACGTCACCCGACTTACTACAACTTCTTTCATTCAGCTTCTTTCATTCGATCGTTGCGACCAGCTATCCTGGATATTACCCTGGCTGTTTGGTCCACAACTTTTTCGAGCGCTAGCACGGATTCGGAATTATGTCCATTCGCTTGTATTCGAAGCCCCAGAACTCGAATACTCGAGACGATGGGAATGCGGTGCGAACCGGCGGCAAAACGTTGGTCTGAAGGGGGAGTCGAAGTAGATTTCCTCCCTTTACTGGTGGGATGGTAGATAAGAAGTTCTGATTTTTCAGGTGAGCAGCTGAGGCTCCGGGGTGCAACGTATTTTTCGACTGTGGTTATGGCTTGCTGGAGAGTGTCTTCAATATTGCCGTCACTACCCCCGCACACCCACAGTGTTACATCATCGGCGTAAAGACTATACTGGGGCGCCTCTATGCTATTGAGTGGATTGGGAAGACAGATCGTTGCCACGATGAAAAGGAAGGGGGAGAGAACCGAGCCCTGGGGGGTTCCCCTACTGCCTAGGTGAATTTTGTCTGATTTAAGTCCGCCAACCGTGATTGTTGCTGTTCGATCGGTGAGGAAGTTGTGAATGTAGTTGTAAGTACACCCTCTTCCTGACCACCAGGCTATTGTGATTCTCTAGCATTGCCGAATGTTTGGCGTTATCGAAGGCTTTAAAGAGGTCGAGCCCGAGGACCGCACGGAAATCTGTTGATGAGGAGCGCGCTCCATCAATAACGTCGTGTTTCAGTCGAAGCATCACATCCTGTGTCGAGAGTTTGGGGCGGAAGCCAATCATGGTGTGAGCGTATAAAGAATTTTTTCCGTGTAGTCATTGATCCTATTTAAGATGACATGTTCCAGGAGTTTTCCTACACACGAGGTGAGGGAAATTGAACGAAGGCATTGAATTTGGAGCTTTTTGCCGGGTTTGGGGACGGTGGTGACGTTGGCCGTTTTCCATTGAGCGGGGATGTGGCCCGCGTCCCAACACACGTTAAAGTAGCGCGTAAGCGTCTCGATGGAGTCGTCATCTAGGTTGCGGAGTATCTTATTTGTTATCGCGTCCGGCCCCGGCACTAAGCGGATCCGGAGGGCCGCAATGGCGTCCCGTACCTCACGTAAGGTGATGGCACTGTCGAGGGAGGCGTTGTCACTGCCCGAGTAAGGGGGGAGCGTTTCGGTGTCCGAAAGGGCAAGATAGCGATCCTGAAGAGTCTGGATAAGCTGTTTCTTGGTTCCGTTAAATTTGTGGAGAGAGAGAGAGAGATGAAACTTTATTCTGCAGCTCAAGTCCGAGGACAACGATTAGGTTGTATCGTTGCGTATTCTTACTTTTGTCAAGGTCTATTAGGCAAAGCATGATTCGTCATGCCTTAGCCATCCCGATCACTGCCCTATCCGAAAAGGCAGCGCGCTGGCGGGAAGCGTTCGGCGCGCGCCTGATTTCCGGACCAGCGCGCGCGTTTTCCAGCGGCGCCGTGCGCTCGAAAACGCGTGCGCTGCCCGCTCGAAAACGCTTGTGCTGGCGCTGAAATTCACGTGTGCTGGCGCTGAAATACACGCGCGCTGGCGCTGAAATACACGCGCGCTGGCGCTGAAAATCGCGCGCGCTGGCGCTGAAATTCGAGCGTGCTGGCGCTGGATTAGCTAAAGCAGGATATTTCGGAAATTTACATTCCCTTTTATTGCCTCTTCATATCTTTACAGAGGACATCTCTATGTTTCCAACTCTCGCGCGTTGACATGGAACTGTATTATCCATGCACACAGGCTTCATTTTTATTATATACAACGCAGCAGACGTATTCGAAGATCCCTTGCTTGAAGGCTGTCTTCACGACTATGCAGGATCCAAAAACAGGAGCCCATAAACCGCGTAGAGCTGTTGTTGTTTGCGATGTACCTTGCTCCAGGCACGTACCCTGTCTTCCTTTGTACTCAAGTTCCCATTGGCACCTAAAAAGAAAAACAAAACAAGGCAAAAATGAGATGTAGCTTTCCAGAAATACTGCAGGTAAAAAAATTCAAGTGGTTACTTGCTCTTTATGCCTGTAGGTAGCACCACAAAAATGTTTTAGAAAAATGGCGCAATGTCTGAAGCTGGTGTGCAAAGCATGCAATTATGGAAAGCTATGTGCCCTAGTTCACTGTTAACATGGAATGTTGCGAGGGTATTTGTTCAGCATTGCGTGCAGCTGAAGACCTAAAAAATGGCAAGGCCCATTAACCCTAATGTCCACTGGCCAACAGGCTGTTGGCCAATGATCTCCAATGATTTCCTTTGGCCAATGTGTCCATTGTTTGTTTGCCAACATGTTTGTTGGCCAATGATGTCGCTTGACCAACAATCCTCTGATACCCATCAGCCAACAGTCTGTATTAGCAAGCTCCCACCCAGACTCGAAACTGTGCTAGCATGAGCTCATCGCCATAAAATGGGCCGCAGGAGCTCACCCAGCCAAAGCAGATCATGCCGTGTATCAGCTAATTGCCTTTCAAGAGCGCAGGTTGACATCTGGATCTGTCACTTCGGCAGAGTGATACACATGAGCTATCGCTGTTCTTAGCTTGTACCCAAGTATAAAGTGTTTCACTGCAGCTATGAGATAGACGCATCAGCACACTCACATATTGCCATTATATTTAGCTCTTTGAATGACACCCCATGGCCGGTAAGTACAATTTAACATTTATATTCCTAAAGAAAGCACCTGCTACAGCACAGGTAGCATTCCAAGACGAAGTTAAAAAAAAGTTTGGTTTACCAACTCATAATTGTCTTGTAGAATCACGTGTTCGTGACTGTGACTTGCTTAGTGAAATTTCTCACTAACTGGGAGTTCAAAATTACAGCAGGATTTTTAAATGTTGCGTCGAACAAGCCTAATTCTGGAAAACAAGGAATAAGCACACAGTCCTCTGCCATTTCATGACTGCAACCAGTGTCATTTTCAGTGACACAGTGAAGGTGCTTGCATATTCTACATGTTCAATGAAGCGCAAGCAACCGAAAAAATCATGCCTCCCATATGCAGCACACTCAATGTGGCTGATATGCTGCATTTTGCCCCTTCCGTGGCATTCACAAGCATGGACCAGCATTTTCTCCCACCTGCTGAACCATTTACGAGTGCTTGTCAAGGTTCATCTAGGTAAGCCTTCACATTCAATTTTAATTTTGAAAAAACTTTGGTCGGATGGAAGAAAAGGCTATACAGCAGCAGTCTTTGAATTCTGTCTTGGGTCATGGCCAAAGTCGCCACTTCAGCCCGTCAATAAGCTGGAGCATTGTCAAAGGTGAAGACGGCTTCGCCATTTGGGTCATGTTCTCGGGCTCGCTGCAATGATTGCTCAAGAAATTCATCGAATATGGCCCAGTGTGCCTTGCTGGCGATACTCCAGTGAATGACGCTGCTGGCCAATATTAAGAGCAGGATGTTTGTTTCCTCTTCGGTGTCCGTCACAAGTATTACAGCTGGAGCACCCCTCTTCGCTCCGGCAAAACAAAACTTAATGTGCACTACACATTAAAATTGGTCTCATGTAGTCTCCTTACACCATCGTGCCCACCTTCAGCAACGATTCTGCATACTCACGGCGCTTCACTGTGACCAACTTCAGCGAACTGTCACGGCTGTCAATCCAGTGCTGAATGCAGACCCCATCTGAGAAAGCATGAAATATGGGTGGTTGTCAACAATTTCAGTCAGCACTTGCATGACAGCCTCATTGAAAATCTGTTCAACAACAATGCTTTTTGGCGGTGGTGCGGTTCGTTGCTGCAAGAAATGTAGCCGTTTTGACATTTATGCCAAGCATCTCGGGGAGAAGCTTCAAGCCGCCACCGCGCCAATACACGTGAAGGATTCGGGCTGGGTCAAAATTTGAAACAGAGTTGTACTTCTCTCCACCAGGAGCTTTTTCAGTGTTCCACGAAAACATTTTTTTAATCCATTCTCCATAAAATATCTTATGCGTAGAGATTACAGACATTCACTAACATGCGGCAACCAGAAGAGCTTTCAGTCGGTGCCTGCCATCTAAATCATCTGCTCACGTAACATTACACAGGGAAGTTCCTTTGGTAAAACACAATTCTTAAATGCCTTGTTATTGAGTTCGGAATCAACATTTTTTCGCAGTGTTGGCTGTTGTTTTGTAATAGTGGTTGAGAAAAAAAAGCCTGAAATTCAAGGCAAAGCACCTTGAGTAGGAAGAATCACTGCAGACACTATCGTGCCCTTATTGTGCAGCGATTCTTCCTACTCAAGGAGCTTTGCCTTGACGTTCCGGCAGTTTTTCTTGACCAGTATTAGAAAACAACAGCTAACACTGTAAAAATACATTAATTCAAAATTCAATATCAAACGCATTTAAGAATTGTTTTACCAAAGGAACTTCCCGGTGTATTGTTACGTCAGCAGGCGATTTAGACGCGAGACACTGACAGACGCTCTCCTGGTCTTCGCAGGTAGTGACTGTCTGTGAAGCTCTACACGTAAGATATTTTTCACAGAATGGATAAAAAATGCCGCGTTTTCATGGTACACCAAGAAATCTCCTGGTGAAGAGAAGAAGCACAATTCCATTTCAAATGTCGATCCAGCCCGAATCGTTGACGTGTATTGGTGCGATGGCGACTTCAAACATCTCAGCGATGTGCTCAGCATTAACGTCACAATGGCTATTTATTGCAGCAACAGACCGCAACACTGACAAAACGCGTGGTGGTTAAGCAAAAACTTTCCACGAGACTGTCGTGCAAGCGGTGACTGAAATTGCTGAGAATTACCCATCTTTCACTCTTTCTCAGATTCAATCTGGTCTCAGCAAAGCCATGCCACGCCTTGAAATTAGTTCCTCCAGCATTGAGCACTTGCTAGACTGCCACAGCTATTTGCTGAAGTTGGCCACGCCAAGACGAGTTGAGACAAACTGCTGAAAGTTTGCCGGGCTTGCGGATGAAAGTGACGTCTGCGTGTTTCCACTGTGGGAGCAGGAACCCGCCAGCCAGCACTCATTTATGCAGACTAGAAGATTTTCTAGGACGGCATGGTCGGGGTTTCGCAATAATTTGTTAGGGATTTTGTCTTGACCCGGAGTGGTGTTTCGGGTGAGGTTGTACGCTGCCGCCTCGATTTCAGCAATGGAGAACGGCTCGTCCATTTCGGGATTCGGATCGCCTGTGTAGTCGGGTGCCTGGGTGGGTTGGACGTGAGGTGGGGCCGCCAAGGCTTGCTTAATAAGTTCGTCCAACAAGTCTTCTTCTGTGCCCGGGTAATTGTGGATTAATCGTAGCTGGTCTGCTGCGACCGCCTTATATTCACCGGGGCCCATAAGGGAATGCAGCAGGTCCCATGTGCAGCGGGTTCCCAGCGTTCCTTGCAACTTGTTGCAGAACTGCGTCCAGTTGTGCTGGCTCAGCTCACGGGCGTACACTTCAGCTTGTGCCGTAATTTCCGCAATGTGGATCTTCAGCTTGCGGTTCGTCTTGTTCTTTTTCCACCGCCTGATTAGCCATCTACGGGCGTCCCAGCGGTGGAGGAGATGGGTATCGATGGCTGGGTTATCCTGCGTCACGGAAAGTTCCTTGGCGTGTTTTCTTGCCTCTTGAATGAGCTTGGTAGTCCATTCCTCGAGACTTGTTATCCGATCAGCGGGGGCGGTTTCTCGGACGTTCTTCCAATTTGTTATGCACGCAGTGCAAATTTTTTGGTTGCTCACTCTTTGATGGGAGATTTGTAACTGAATTATGTAGTGGTCGCCGGGAAAGAATTTCGCAACGAGGCTCAATCTTGAATCACTAATAATTAAGACAACAAGCAACACAATCAACAGATCATCTGGCACTCTAAACCACGTGTACTCCCGTACATTACGTCATGCGCTCAACGCTACTTAGGAGAATGCTGCTAAGCCATCAATTCATTGTGAACAAGGGATCCATACGGATCCCGAAACGTCAATTTTGTTGCAACATTTATACAAATGCCTGTACCTGACCAGATGGCATTCCGTCGAACTCTCGACAAAGACAGAGATTGGCTAGGTTTATAGATGACGCAGCTACACTCTCACACCTACCGACAGTGCTACTTGGGAATGCCACATCAAAGGGAACATTAAGGCGTCTCTCGCAGCAGAGCGCGCATGCAGAAAGCTACTCTGTGAAGCACAGCACAGTGGGTAGGCCATGCATCACACATAAAACTGCAACTGTATGTTACAGCTTTGCTTGTTAATCATCTGTACAGTCTGTGTAGGTGCATGTTTTTGCTAATGCACTTAGTGAGAGATGTTGCTGTGGTTTGTTTGTGTGGGTGCTGCTACAATTGCTGAAGTTGTTAATGTGAATGTACTGAGTGATAGGAGTACGCGTATGACTGAAGTTGTGTTTTTATGGTTTGCATAATGCTACCTTTTTAAGGCTAGGACGCAGGCTCCTGCTTGTGATTCTTGCTTTTGATGTTTTGTACTTGCACATCTTTGTGGTGCAAACAACTAAACTTTGTTGCAAGTCAAGCACTTGTGTCCTTCTTTCAGGCCTGTGGGCAGCTGAAATGCCACAAGGTGTAACATGCGCAGAATGTAGCTCACTCAGTTCAAGCACGAAGAACTACACTGAAATTTTTCATGTTTCGATACATTTTGCACCTCAAAGGTTGCTGCTATGCTTAAAACGAGAGAAAGAGGAAGTAAATATATCGGGATGCAAAAGCGACATAGCACAGGAGCATAGTTCAGCACATCTGCCCAGGAGGGACCTAATGGTTTTACGGTACAATACAGACGCCTAAAGAGACACTAAACTGCAAAAGCAAGTTGGCCAGCATTGGTAATTACAGTGTTGTGAATACAAATAATATGCCACTTGCAGCAGCAGTACTTTATTAATGCATGAAAATTCCCAAAGCGGCGTGAAAACAGGTACGGCTGCCCTGTACATTGTTCTGCACGACAACTTGTGACATTACTAATTGCGAATGTCAAGACAAGACTGGTGGAACTAGTCGAAGCGTTCTTCTGAAGCAAACACTGATGCAGGGATATGAATGTATGCGAGAACTTTTCCTGGTCTTGTGCTTCTTAAAAGACACAAACCTCATCTAGAAAACATAAAATATGATGCCTCATCCCACGCTTTGTTGCAGTGTCGATTTCATCAGAATGTTTTGCCTTGCCTACAAGCACAGCCACAAAAATGCATGCATGTGGGTGCACTAGAGACTGTAGTATGTACCTAGCTAGTGACTTAGCGCATACAGATAAAGCAGCTAGTGACAGCAGGGGATTATCACCACAATAGCAGGAAACAAGACGGCTGTGAAATGCTTTGATCAATGGCGCAGGCATTTTCGCGTAGCAGCTTTTCCTAGGTGGTGCCACTACGGGCGTTCCTAGGGAAGCTTTGCCGATGTCATAATGCCCTGCCAGCAAAGAGGTGGGGCTGGGAGGCCTATTTTTCTGTACGCCGCCACACCAAGGTAGCATTAGATAGAATGTAACAGAATGACAGAATGTAACAAAAGTGAAGGGCAATCATAAAAGTTTTAAGAAGGCGGTAACAACTGAATAGTCAGGCTTGGATTGCTCTGGGCGCTTTGTGACGTGCCCTCATATGTTTCCAAAAAGCGAAAGAGAAAAAGGCAGTTCGATGAATAAAAGAAAAGGCTTTGAAAAATTATGGTTTTTCTGGCATACCAACTTTTACAGCCAGTTCAGCACTGTTAGCTGGCCTGCAGCAACACATGCATGTACACTTCACTCTTAAAAGAGTGTCTCGTGCGCAAATTAAGCGTACAGCAGACCAATTGCAAAGCGTGGGTGTTAGCAAGTTTGTCACAGAGCCTTTGATGTGATGACTATTGCATTATAATCACCAGTTTCCCAAATATGCTTCCAGAAGTGAGCATTTTTAAGCAATTGTGCTCTCATCATGTGAACTGCACGACAGGTGAAAACAATGGCTACCGTGGCTGTAGCTACAGTGGCTGTAGCCAAAGAAAACGGGGGGCGAAATTTGATTTCAGCACCGGACAACACATTTAGCAACGGAAGCACACACCAAAGGCCACAATGAAGACATAAGGAAACGTACAGCGCTGAAGTTTACAAGCCGACCACAGAATAAAGGGACAAACGAAACGGTTGGTGTGATTCGGAAGACGAAGACGAAGATCGGCTTCGCCGGCTGGTTGCTTTTGCTGCTCTTCAGTGTTTCCGTTTTTTGTACCGGTGGTTCTACGCAGTGCCTACAATCCTTTCAGCTGCCTCCTTACCACCACCCAGTGACTTCAAAAAGCCGGATTCGCCGTGTCAAACAGCTCAAGCGAAGCTGGGAGCGGACCCTGCAGCCTAGCAGGGTGCCGCCATCGCCTGCGCTTCATGCTGTCGTAATGAACGGAACTCACCAACGTCTATCTCCTCCAAGCGGACCACATCAAGGTATTCCCACAAATACACGCGACTCCACTCCCGATGACAACCCAGAAATCCCACCAGCCCCTAAAAAGCGTGCTGTTGACCAGCAACCTGATGGTCAGAACGTGTCTTCAGAAACCACTGACATGGAAACAAATCAAGGAGAGTTCACGCTGGTCACTTACAAAAAAAAACGAGCCGCTGGGATTCCCGTCGTCTTTGAACCAGCTGAAGGCTGCAGTTTGTGGAGAGTCAACCCCAACGTATTGGCGTCAGAAGTCGTGGCAACGGCATAAGAAAAGGTTTTAACCCATCGCCTAAACAAGGATGGAAGTCTTATTGTGACTGTGTCGTCCCTTGCCGCTGTCAACCGACTTCTTCACGTATCCTCCCTTGCTGGCTTGACAGTCGAGGCGCGCGTGCCTCGTTCATACATGGCGACGTATGGGAAAATCCAAGGCGTGCCCCTGGAGTACATGGATGAGGCACTAGCGAGTTACCTGAGCGATCAAGGTGTGGTATCTGCCCGTCGCCAAGTCACCTACTCACGCGATGAAAATCAAGTCGTCGCTGAGACTCGCCGACGCTCTGTCATCTTGGAGTTTAGGCCGGGTTCCCCTCTGCCTGCTAGGGTGTTCCTTGGTTTTTACAGCTTCCCCGTGGCAGAATACATCGGATCTGCCACACAGTGCTTCAAGTGCCAGAAACATGGCCACATCGCCAAGAATTGCAGAGGAAAGCTTCGCTGCAAAATATGCTCTGGTGACCACTCCCACAAGGACTGCACTTCGCGCAACCAACCCCGCTGCGCGAACTGTAACGGCCCACATCCCGCGTCGTTTGGTGCTTGCCCGAAGAAAAAGGCAGCTACTCTTGCACGCAGTGTCGAGCAAATACAAGGGAAAGCTCCTGCACTACGTGAGCCGCCGTCGAACCCTGAAGTCGTACTTTCAACTGTTATTGTGCCTTCAAGTGACCCTCCGCTTAATGGTGAAGTTCCCACAAACAAGTCCTATGCGCAAGCTACACGGGATCAATCTTCCAGCAAAGCTTCTCAGGTCACACCTGACGCGCGCCCACAGGACGCAGCCTCCCCACCAACTCGACGTCCCCGCAAAGAACAGGAACGGACGACAGGTAAGCCCACGCAGGCCGATATCACCGGTATCCTGATCCCAATGCTGTTCGCAGCAATCAGGGCTCTACTACGTGCCCATCCCTCGTATGGACATATCCCTGAAGTTGAAGCCGTCTTGTCCCTGGAACCTCTCGTGGCTGCGTCTTCAACTTCGCGATATGGGTCCGGAGTACACAGAAGCTGACTTCATCGGACACCCCTTCCCCGAAACCGCTCATCAACGAAAATCTCAAGACCTGTACAATTTTCCAATGGAACGCTCGCGGTCTACGCACAAAACTTGCCGATTTTCGCCAACTTGTGCGTACATATCGATTTCCATTTATTGTAATATCTGAGTCTCGTGTTGAGGATGACTTTAGGTTAAAAAACTACAATTTGCTGCATTCTCAACGCTCGAACGGCAACAGTCGTCTTTTTATTGGTGTCCGCAATGATTTGCCAGTAGCCAGAGTCGCTGTGCCTGCTCATGAAACTGAAGAATATGTTTGTGCCAAAACCATGATTGGAAGACAGCAATTTACTTTTATTGCTGCCTACATAGAGCCAGGCAATGGCTTTGACGCCTCGAGGCTACAAAGCATTCTCACTAGCACGGCCCCGCCTTACCTAATCTGCGGTTACTTCAACGCGCACCATGAGATCTGGAATAGCGCACATTCAAGTTCCCGTGGAAAGAAATTAGCGGAGCTGCTTATCAGAAACTATATTGGGCCCATTAATGATGGCAGCATCACATACATGAAAAACGCGACAGTGAGCAGCTGTATTGACGTTTCTTTCGTATCAAGCTGCATCGCTCAAAAATTTTCCTGGTGCACAGACCTGGAAACGAGGGGGAGCGACCACTTCCCAGTTCTACTATCCTATCTCGAGAAAGATGCACACCGATTGGGAAGGAAGGTAAAGTGCACAAACTGGGATGCTTATGAACAGAGCGTGGACCTGAGGATCACTGCAGCGACTTCAGATGACGACCTCATTCCCTTCATGGCTCGATGTCTCAGGGAATCAACGTGTGTCACACGAAGGCGTTCAAACATCAAGACAGGTGGGGAGTATGAGCGTTTACGAGCATTCGCAGGCGTGCGGAGCGGAAGGCGCGTCGCACCATAACTTTAGAAGACCTGCAGCAAGCTCGCAGGGCATATAGACATGCAAGACGCCATCTGGAAAAGTTGAGCAGGCAGCAATGGAAAGATTTTTGTGCAAAATTGGATGTTCACAAGCCGTCATCGCATATTTGGCGCTTTGTAAAGGGAATACGTACCCATATACCGCAGCTACACCCATTCAGCGCGCTGTCGTTGCACGAAAACATTTCCCAGAAGGAAGCAGCTAACGAATACTGCAAGCTCCTGTCTGCAAGCTCATCTACTCAGATACGCGCGCACTCCAACCCTTCTGCGCCACCGGCAGCTGCCTTACCTGCCTTGGACCTGCCATTCTCGATACAGGAGCTCAATGGAGCGATTTCCGACGTCAAGAAACGGTCTTCTCCTGGTTACCACGAAATCACTTATGAGGCAATCTCGCATCTATCCCAGCACTCCCGCCTGCGTCTTCTGGAGTGGCTTTTCCTATGCGCAAACAAACAAGCTCGACGCATGTTCTATGCGTCGAGCTTGAAAGGAAGGCCTTTCACGCACTTGGCCACACATTGTAAAGAATGTGGTTGCACACCCTTGTTCGATAAAACAGTTGTTTTGTTTACTCATCACAATCAAACTTCCAGAGAGATTGTTGAAGCATTTCACATATCAAAGCATAAAACCAAGTGTGTTAGTCACCCTTCTGTGGCCTTATTGGACAAAGAAATAGAGATGCTATCTTGTAATGTCTGATTCCGACAAGTTATTGATGCGTGTGCTATGCGTGATGTGAAAACTATTTTGGGATGATGGTGCGCAGGTTTGTAGGTATATAGGTCTTTCGTTTTCTTCAATAAAATTTCAGTTGTTAGAGTGCGCTTGTCCGTGTTGGTTCCTTCTTCGTCCTCGTTTGTTTGCGCATCGGAAAAGCCATGGATAGATTTCAACTAGGCCGACTCACGGTGTTACTTCTTCTGGAGTATTACAACGCAACGTGGCTGCATGGTACCGTCCCGTCTGATTGGAAATTAGCGAAACTTATTTCTATCTTAAAGCCTGGAAAATCACTAACACGTTACGACTCGTTTCGACCGATAGCCTTACTTAGCTGTGTTGGGAAATTAATTGAAAAGATGATGTTCGAAAGGATGACTTGGTACATGGAAACTAAAAAACTGTACCCACCTCAAATGAATGGATTTCGACAGAACCGATCGGCTATTGACAGAATTATTACCCTCGTATCCTATTTGGAAGAAGAACTAAATTGCGGACACATACCAATTGCGGTACGTGTTTTTAGATATTAAATCAGCCTTCGACTCCGTATATCACGATGCAATTCTAGCATCCCTTCTTTCACTTGGCTTAGGCGGAAGATTATACGCATGGATTTCAAGCTATCTTGAAGGAAGAAAACTTTTCATGTGCACAGAAGAAGGGCCTACACCTTGTTACGAAGTAAGAAGAGGGGTACCTCCAGGAGCTGTATTAAGTCCTTTACTATTCAATATCGTGCTCATTCACCTGAAGCGTGTTCTCCCCCGTAGGGTCAAGATAACTCTGTACGCGGACGATATCTGCATTTGGAGTGCTTTGAGATCACGTCTAGTTACGCAACAGAAGCTCCAGACGTCCCTTGCAAAAATATCAGAACACCTACAGCCTAAAGGACTTCATCTCTCCCCAGAAAAAAGCAGCGCTATGGCCTTCACCCGTAAGAGCATGGATAGATATCCTTTTTTTCCTCGGTGGCCGGCCCTTGAAATACGTCCGTACCCAAAGGTATCTTGGTGTTACAATCGACAGAAACCTCTCCTGGGCTCCGGAAGTAAAGAGACTACGTATGCGAATTTCCACGGCATCCCAAATTATTGGATATCTTGCTGGCACACGCTGGGGCAGCGATTGTCGTTCCATGGTGCTTCTCTTCAAGGCGTATGTTGACGGCGTGTTGCGCTACAGCCTCCCTGTCCTGCAGCAGCTGTCCCCTACAAGCAAAAGACAGCTTGAAGCGGCGAGGAATAACTGTCTCAGGAAGTGCCTCGGCCTTCCTAAAGGATCGCCGCGTTCTGGGACAATTGCTGAAGCCGGCTGCCCGCCCTTAGACGTGTTACGACTTCAAGAAACACTACGAATTCATTTGAGGTACAGGTTACATACAAGAACGCATTCGTTGGCTCATATCGCAGGTCGAAGCAATTCCAGCTTTGGGCAAGCAATCAGGGCTATTAAAGCTCAAATTCCAACTCAAGCACCGCAGACAATGCCCCTGGGATTCCCGCCCTGGACTCTGTCGCCCCTTCGGATAAAAACATTTATACCTGGAATTGATTCAAAAAAGCAAATGCCTCAAATCAGCCTACTTCAGATGACACTCGCACACATTAACAAATTTTACACTGCAACGACTCACATTTTTACTGATGGGTCGGCAACATCTGAGTGCAGTTCATCAGGAATTTTTATTCCATCAGCTGGGAAAGCCCTGTCATACCGCCTTGAGCGACCGACTTCGTCCACGTCGGCTGAGCTTCATGGGATAAAAGAAGCCATCCGGTACATTCTTCCCCAGCCGTCGACACAGTGGACCATTTTTTTGCAATTCGAAGGCAGCTCTTCAGACCCTGCAACGCGCTAGCTGTTTCAGCCTTCATGAACATGCCCAGCGACAAGTGAAGTATCTCCACCAACTCGCATTCGTCTCTGGACATCGTGTGACACTACAGTGGCTCCCAGGCCACTGTGGCATATTGGGTAACCAGAAAGCGGGTGAGGCTGCCCGCAGGGGCCTAGAATTGACAACACGGAGAAGGATTTTTTTCACGAAAAATGATGCCTCAGCTATGACTAAGGCAGTAGTTTTGGCTGAGAGAAACCGCTTATGGTCCCTTCCGGAGTTTCATCAGGCCTTTCTAAATTGCATAGACCGTACATCAGAATGAGGCTGCCGGAACGACCACCTCGCCGACTGGAGACACTGTACCATCGACTGCGCCTTAATGTAGCGTTTACAAATTCTTTCCTTCATCGTATAGGCCAGGCTTCCAACCCATACTGTGACAACTGTGGCTCACCCGAAAGCATCGAACATATACTACTAGAGTGCTCTGCTTATGCTGTATCAAGGGCCCGTTTACAGCAAAGAATTGAATGTCTCCAACCTGGACCAATAACACTAAGCTTGATGCTTGGACCATTCCACTCACCATCCTCCCAGCGCAAAGCCCTGTCTGCATTATTTGAGTACCTCGAGGACATTGGCGTCGCTACAACACTGTAGCCATCTCCGTAGCATGTGCCGTCAAGTTTTTTACTCAGCGCCCTTAAACAGGACTCTATTCATTTTTAATTTTTATTCTTTTTTTTTATTCTTATCTTTCCTCTCCTACTCTTCTTGTCCCCCCTTCTCCCTTTGTTTCCTTCTCCCCCTTCCCCGCAGAGTAGCATGTCAGCGAATTCATGCTGGCAAACCTCTCTGCTTTCTCTGTAATAAAGAGTCTCTCTCTCTCTCTCTCTCTCTCTCTCTCTCTCTCTCTCTCTCTCTGGTGTGATTCGTTTGTTCCTTTATTCTGTGGTCGTCTTGTAAACTTCAGCGCTCTGCGTTTCCTCATGTCTTCATACCAACTAGCCCAACACCCAAGCTTTACTGAATAACACAATTAAAGGTCATCCTGCCTGATGGAGGCAACGCATCTGAGCAATAGTAAATCACTGAAGGACTCTGGCCAGTTATCATTCCGCCTGACGAAACTTTAGGGAGTTCCAATTGCCGTCTCGTCAGCACGGAACGCTAGAAAAAAATATGTATATATCTGAAGCAACACGGTTGTCTGCACTATCGCAGAAACAATCAGGGCACAAAATGCTATTTTCGAGCCAAAGGTTAAGCTGATTCTATGTAGGGTAAACGGTGCAGATCCACGTTTGACAAACAGCCGTTGTTCCAACCACGCGGAGATTTGCGAACGTCTGAGGCACTTCGAAATCCACAGCGGTGGGCAACACCTGGTTGACTTTATAACTTTTACAGCGGCGGTCGATCACAGGGTGAACGGTGTAGATCTTGATACACGCTCGAGAAACAGCCGGTTCATATACGCGGCGATTGGCGAACGGTTGAGGCACTTCGAAATCTACAGCAGCGGGCGACGCCTGAGAACGCGTAATCACGCACAGAGGCACGGTTGAAGCTCTTAACGTGAGAGCATGAGGAGCGGATACGGTAGCGCACACTGTTGTGACCCAAACCACGACCGGCTTTATCCAAACACTTGCCGCTTCATGTAAGTGCATAAGCGGCGGGCAACACCTGTTGAGAACGCGAAATCCAACACAGGCACGGTTGAAGCACTCGTAACTTCGTTAGAATATGAATGATTAGGCGTTCAATCCACAGCGCGGCCGTCGCAGAAAGCGAAATACAACATGCCGATTGAAACACTTCACGTAACATGAGCACAGGCTAGCGCAGAGGGCACGCCTCCGGCAGGTCCCAGAGCGCAGAGAGTGTGCACAACGGCGGAAAAGCCAAGCGCCCTTCGCCTTTGCCACTCGCACTCCTCCTTTTCTCCCTTTCGTGTATGAGCGCCCGGACAATTCATTTCACGCTTCCGTGGCTGCGCAGTGAAATGCCGTACGTGGTGGCAGTTTATTCACTCGCGGCAGATGCCGCTGTCCAGTGCTTGCAACGTTATCTGGACGTGCTGGAAAGCCTTGTTTCACCTCCTATCTTATTCTTGATCTGGGGTCGGAGCAAATAAAAAAGGCAAATTAGCACTCACTTTATGCTGAATAAAAACTTTTAAAAGAGCATCGTTCACCCATTATAGATGGGAAAAACCGCGATACGAGCTGATGTAAAAACAAATGCGCCAATCGAACGCCACCGGACCTTAACGGGAGGAAAATGCTATCACGGCGCATGAGCTTCCACGTGTACCGCCATACGAAGGTAGCCAACACTTTATGAACTGCTTGAACCTTATTTCGTGTACAGCTGAACTGAACTGAACTGAACAGCTAAG
>NW_027526203.1:58340709-58535383 GCF_048455015.1 Haemaphysalis longicornis
GTTATTGCCATTTCAATTATTGTCGGCTGGCGAGGGGGCTCGCGCCGCCGCAGCAGTGCACCGCATGACTGTCACGTGCTCGCGCCTCCTGTCACGAGCCGCGATGCACGAACCACGAGCCGTGCGGCCAACAGCAAGACTCCAGCGCCGAATCGCCAGCACTGCTCTCTACTGCCCTTCGAAGGAAAAAGGACCGCCGCCTTGGCGACGCTCGTCTCCTTATTGCTCTGCACTACAGAACAAATTTATTATCTCTCTCCAGGATAAATGAAGACGCGCCGTCTTCTCACGCCCCCTTCGACTGCCAAATCATGAGGAGCGCATTGTAACGGGGCAGTGAAGATGAGATGTATTTACGCAATTACCAGATGCGGACACATCGCGACATAAAGCTAAAGGGCTATAATATAAAATAAAAGCCCAACCCGTACCACATACGTATCACGGGTGACGCCAATTAAAAATAAACAAACTGGACCGAAGTGAACTAGAGTTTTTGCGAGAAGGAAAACCCACCGAAGTGGAAAATAAAAGGGAAAAATGCTACACAGCGACACCACAGCCAGGAGAGCGGGCCCGGGGAGACTCCCCCGATCTCCCCTGGGACGGTAGCAGGAAAGGTTGGGATGAGGGATGCGGATGGTGGTAATAAGGAATGGGTTATGGGAAAGTGGGTGGGAATGGGAACAGCGAGTTTTTTGTTCTAATCCTCAGATGTCTGACTCCTAAAATAGGCCTGAAAACTCAAGATGGGCGTCAGACGGTTCCAATTGGAATTCAGCGGACCCCACTATAGGTTCCAACTATCTGAGCTCCGACATCGAAAAACAGGGAGAACCCGCGACGGAGTGACGACACCTAGTCTCCGGACCCCTTTAACAACCAGCCCCCCCGGCTAACACCCACCAGGTCCCCCGAGTACTCAAGAGACACCTGCCCAGCCTACATAGGTACTAATCCCCCTCGTCTCGACGATTTTGGATACTGGCTAAAGCTAACTGTCCGACAGACGGGGTAACTGTACCCTGTACACATCTGTCGATCTCTATGTGCACCTGGATCACCTATCTCCATAGGAAAGCCTATGTGACTTATAGGGTTTCGGTGGACCTCTAATGTGCTCCTATGCCAACCACTCACCCACCAGGGAACCCTCCCCATACGGGCAGCAGTCATCAGGTGGAAGGAGTAATCCTTATAGAGTACGACCAGCCCTACACCCGATTCTGAGGACGAGAAGCTTCCCTATGAAGTGAGCCAATCCCTCTTTCCTCGGTCCTAGCAAGTGCGCGCCTCCTAGACTGGTCGCTACTAAAGGCCAAAGACACTGGTCATTATGAGCACCTATCGAAGGTCCTGGATCCTGTTGTCCAGGAACCTTCGTGTCGGCAGCGAGCAGTCATGCCCGCGTGGAGTGACTGCGGCGGTCCTTTTATAAAAGAACCTTTTTCACCGCTTTTTGCCAAGTTCCCAGAGCCAACCTCGGTAGCCACCCAGGCTGTCCGGGCCTGCCTCCGCGTCCAGCATCGGCTCTGCGGCAGGAACTGGCCCATACAGTTCCAGGGAGTCGCTGCCACTCCCTTGGGGTTTTGCATCCCCGGGTGAGACCTGGCCCTCACCCACCGCTGCCGTTGGCAACCGACCAAAGCTAGGCAGCCGAAACCGCCTCTGCCCAGCCAGCTGGCAGGGGGGACCACTAGCAGGTGGCAGTCGGATTTTCCCCCCCACACATCGCGACAGACGGCATCGGCGTAGCTGAAACAGAAAGGCCTTCTACTAATTTCGTTCATTTCCTGTCCTCTGACCACAAGGACAATCATCATCGCCGGCCATTACCGTTGCACGGCGTTTCAGATTTGTTTTCAACAAAGGACTACCCACGGCACGGCCACTACCCCTCATATCCGCCATAAACGGCAGAGCTTGCTGACCGGAAGAAGGGCATTGTACCACTGCCCCCCGCACAAGTACCCTTTGTCACCCCGTGCGTGAAGTAAACATGGAACAACTCGTTCTGCGCTGCTCTACTTTTGATCTGCATCGACTGAACCATAGTGGGATTTTTTTTCTCAATTGGGAAATTGAAGCTGTGCATAGGGACATCCTTGAACACCCCCAGCACCGTCACCTCAGTTTACTTCGGTGTTGCCAGCGGCCTGGCGAGCGTGATTTAGTGGACGCCTACTTCCTGCCCTATACTCATCTTGCCACACCAGCGACTTTCGGTCATCTCCATCCTAATAAAAGAATTAATCATCATCATCATAATGTGCGAAATTGTGGTGATTATGAGGAGTGGATGCGTTTGGCCGTTTCCTTTTTCCATTACACGAAGACAGTGGAGAATTTAGATGAGAGCCATGGAAGAAACTTACGTCCTTAATAGTGCACGGGCAATGATTTCGGCGAAAAGGATGCAGGAAACACAACTGTGTTGACACTGATGCTAAAGAGAATTTATTAAACACAGGTTACAGCTAGGACCCGCTGTAGTTAGCTACTACACGAGTCGACAGAGCACAGGATTTACGTAATGTGCCACAAAGGAAAAGGAAGTGAAGATCACGGAAGTTCACAAAACAACTAGTAAACCGCACCGAAGGTTCTTTACAATAATGTCCGAGGCACGAGACTCAGACATCATAGTTCACGCGTGGGAGTGAACATAAAAACCACAGCAGTTCACACACATCCGTTCTATGTCCGTACAGAGATGCATGCTCAGCCAGGCTGCCTAAACTGCGCCTTGGCCTCAAACATACAACTCATTTCAGCACGCAAGTTTCACCTTATTAATAAGGCACGACACACAATTGCACGGTGTTATGGCAACCTTGATGAAGCGAGTAGACCAACGCATGAGAAAAGATTCTTCACCCAGCGCCACCAGCTCATGCTGCAGATGCTCTATGGCCATTTTTCGAACACGCCACAACAGGGGATACATGGCACGCTGTGGTCGTGCCTGCAAGGCGGCTACACCTCGCTGGCGCCACACAACAAAGGCACCCACACACAGCAGAAAGCTGACAAATGGGTCTTTCGATTTTGTGTGGGCTCCCAGCCTAAGCTCAAACATTCTGCTGAGTAAAACCCATAATGTGGCGGCCACACGACACTCAAAAAGAGCATGCTCTAGCGTCTTAGTGCGTCCGCATTGCGGGCACCGGGCAGAGCGAACCACACCAAATGCCGCAAGGCGGTCACACGTCGGCAGGGCCCTCCAGCCCCGCAGCCACCCGAAATCACGAACGTCTGCAGGAAGCACCGCTGACGTTAACTGTTGCCAGCGGGCCCCGCGAGACTTCTCTTTTTGCCGATCATTCAGTTGCCCAATAGCCAATTTCTCACATATATCAGTCGCAGATGAGGCTCTAATATCCAAATCTGGGTTGGCCGACTGAAAACCGCTAAGTGTTTTAGCAACGTACCTATAGAAAGCTGGCGGCTGCACGGCTGTAGGTCCGGTAATGGGCTCATCAAAAAACAACAAGCGAGCAGTACCCAAGAAGTAGCGGAGCAGAGCCAGCCCAGGGTACTCAGCATCATCTACTAGTTCCCACACACCGCGTAACGCTAGAACACTTGACATCGTGTTCAGGCATGGCAAGCGAAAACCCCCATGCTGCGGGGCAGACGCAGCAAAGCGCGCGGAACTGACTCGGTCTTGCTAGCCCAGAAAAATGACCCGAATTTTGTTGCCAGCCGACGAGTTATATCACGAGGTGGTCGAGCTACCCTCGCCACGTAAAAGAACGCCGCTGACACGCACGACTTAATGATATAGCTCCTCTCAGAGAGAGACAGCTTGAAAGTCGACGCTATGTTTATACGTTTGTCAGCCGTGTCTAACAAACCCTTCCACGTCTCACGAGCAACTTCTCCAGAGCCATGGAAGACTACACCTAGCACCCGGACTTTCCTCACCCACTGTACGTCTCCAGCAAGGTCACTGGCAAGCGACCCAAATCGTAGCGCTCTGCTTTTGCCCTTATTCAGCCGGGATCCAGACAGCTCACCATACTCCAAAAAAAGCCGTGTAAACGCTCGGTAGCTGTCCTCATCCCGGAGAAAAAGGGACACATCGTCCGCATATGCAGAGACCTTAATCTGACCTTGACCGGGCAGCGGGAAGCCGCGGATGGAAGGACACGCTGCCACGCGACGCAGAAGGGGGTCCAGGCATAGGGCAAAGAGCGAGGGGGACCAGGGACAACCCTGCCTGATCCCGCGCGTAACTGTGAAGCGCTCACTGAGGCGGCCATTGACAAGCAGCCGGGCGGTCACGTTCGAGTAAGCTAGCCGAAGGCAAGATATATACTCCGACGGGAAACCATAGAGACCTAAGACACCGAGCATGTACCGGTGCTCCACTCTGTCGAAAGCTTTCGCCTGATCGACCGATATGAAACAACCGGAAATGCCGGTTCTCGATGCGAAGTCAAATAGGTCGCGGGTCAGGGCTAAGGATGAAAAAATTGGCCGGCCCGGCACGCTGCACGTTTGAGCGCAGCTTAGTATGCACGGGAGTACATGGCTCATTCGGCGGGCTAAAATGGACGCAACAATCTTATAATCAGTGTTGAGGAGCGTGATAGGCCTGTAGGCACCTGGGTCCGAAGGGCTCCCTCCTGGCTTCGCTATCAGTACGACACGACCCTCGCGAAAGGATTCCGGCCGCTCTCCATGAAGAAGAAAGCCGTTCACCATGGCGAGAAGCGCGCCCCCAACAACGGAAAAAAAGGCCTTGTAGAACCTTGCAGGGATGCCGTCAGGGCCCGCCGCTGAAGCGCCGTTTAGGCGTCTGACGCAATCGTGCAGCTCCTCTTGCGAAACCGGCGCACAAAGCCTGCTCGCCATGTCATGGGGTACCTGGGGCAGCGCTCCACAAAAAGACGCTAGGCGTTCCTCAAAGAATTCATCCCGCAACGTATTCTCTGAGGTGAGAAGACGAGAAAAATGTGCCGTGAACACTTCACAAATGTCGTCGCTATTAGCACTTTTTGAGCCGTCTGGCAACATAACCTCTGGCACTTGAGCCAATCCTGGTCCGTCAAGGGAGCCTGATTTGACGTACCGTAACACTGATGGGTCTGAAACTGGCCGGCCTAGAAACTGGGCACGACTAGCAGCGCGAGAGGACTGCCGTAACAGATGTTCTGTTTGTCAAAGCTTCGAAAACCTTGGGCATTCAGGGAAAGAAAATGTACCAGCATGATGGTATTAATGCGCTAGTAAATGTTGACGCTCCCTCCTACATTTCGCTGTCCTCAGAGGACACTTCAACACACAATTTCTTAGTGTCATCCGCGTCACCTGGGTCCGCGGAGGAAGGCAGGGTCCGCTTGGACGCGTCGGGCCAATCCAGGATGGATGGGGAGCGCAGTATGCTACAGTGAATTCGAATGACATCGTAGTCAGTGTCCCATCCAAGCATCTTCATCGCGACGAGAAACTGTGCTCTTACCTAAGCCAGTGGCAACTCCTGTCCTACGGTCCTAAACTTCATTGCTAAAAAATAGCATACAGCCAAAGCCTACTTCGGCTACTATCTTATGCAGCAGAAACTTCGGGTTATACTAAGTGCAAGGAGGAAAACATGAGTCAGCCAAAATATCTGCGCAAAATGGATAAAAAGAGGAACTGTTAGGGGTGAGAAATTAACGTCTTGATTTCGAAACAAAGTGGTCCGTTCAAATTTGGACGGTAAAATTTGGCTGACAATCACGGTACACTGTAATGGAAAATTTGAGCGCAGCGCGAACTGCAGAGGCTTCTCTAGGCGACCGGGCATAGCTGCTGCTTCGATTATCCACACCTCTGGATTCCATGGCGTCCTTGGCGCTGAGCCTCTGCCCTGGAAGTATCTTTCGTCTTAGGAAGTGATTGCCTAATCAGTGAACGCCCGACAGGCGAGCGCTACTCTGGCGTGACATCGTAGCGTGTCGCCGCCGCGATGCCCGACTCGCACCCTCGCCATACCGCCTCCCTCCCCCCCTCCCTCACACTTTCGCCATTCTCTCCCCATCCGCTTTCCTGCTCGCTCTACCTTCGGCGGCCTCTTCGTTCTTTCGGTTACAACAAGGCCGAAGGCGACGGATGACGCGAAACCACAGGACGGGCGCTTAAGAGCTGCGCTCTAAGATAACCTATAGCTGGAACGGCAATGTAATGTGGTGAACCGAGGACGGATCGAGAGTCACCATATAACAAAATAACAACTAAGGGACGAGGTGAGAAGTAGGCAACAGCACAAACCGCGATGGAGAGATGAAGCAGGAATATTCGGGGCAAACTGCGTCCCGTATGTGGGAAGGCAGACGCAGCTGCAAGTCTGTGGCAGTGGTACTGGATGTTGGCCCTCTGGGTCCTCCAGCTGCGGGGCGACGTTGAGAAATCGGAGCGACACTTGTTGTTGAGATAAGGCTTTTAGTTTATCTACTAGAAATCGTGCGCGACCCTGCGCAGCCACGAGAGCATGGCACAGCTCACGAGAAACAGAATGAAATGATGATGATTAGCGTCGCCTCTACAAGGGGTAACGAAGAGGAAGTCACAACAGTCTCCAAAGTTTTCTAATTTTCCTCGAGTAATGTACCTAGGCAGTAATCTCTTTCGGTTTAACGACTGATGTTCGGCCGATCCCCTGTTTGGGTATGCGTCATTAAATGTAAGGAACAACAACAACAATAACAACAAGAACAACAACAACTACCCCGCCGACAGATGATGCTAAGTGGCTTCCAAAGGGCTGTGTAGCGGCACGGTAAGCTAAACTGCAGTGCCGCAAACCAAACGTAGAGAGCAGGCCCTGACGACTCCGCCCCGTCCACCGATCGCCTCCTCTTCTATTCGTGCCGAGGTCCACAGTTGTCCAGGATGCCGTGTTTCGCCCAGTAGAACGATACTGTCCTCCTTCAATAAGTGACTTTTTTGCTTGGTTGGATGTGATTCCTGTACATCAGTCCTCCGCCGTCGAGAGAGCGCTTTCTCCGCCATCGGTGTTTTCGACGCTTAACCTGTTTATTCTTATAATTTGTCGATGGTGTTTTGCAAGCCAGAGCCGATATGTGAAGGTAGGGGCAGGAACGGCTTCTAAAGCAGGGAAAGTTGCTGTAAATGGAAAACGTCTCTTGATTGATTGTAGGGTTTAGAGCGTCGACGGAGCGCAAACCATGAGGCGCGCTGTAGTGTAAGGCTTCGGATTAATTTCTACCACCTGGAGATCTTTAACATGCGCCAAAATCTCGTACACACGGGCGTTTTTCCTTTTCGCCTCCATCAGAGGAGCGGCCACCGCGGCCGGGAATTGAATCCGCGTCCTCGTGCCATGGCCTCCGAGAAAACGCGCGCGGGGGAATTTCGGAGGCCATGCTCGTGCTTAGTAGCGCAACGCAGGAAAACGTTTCTTGCAGGTGTCGAACCTTCAGTGAGGGCGTGCTTTGGCAGCCTTTTCTTTGTGTTTTCCTCCGTGGACGTCTTGGCATCTTTACTTCTGTTGTGTTCCGTGTCTGCAGTGCGTCAATTTTCGCTTGACGCCTCACTTCGTGCTCGGCATGACGTCGCCTGGTACGTGCTTTCTTTCGGCGTTGTCTTTTCGACTAGGTCGGTTTCGTAGACGTCTGCTCACGAAGATTTCCTGTCTCATTTGACGCCTCCCCTCTGGAGTGCAGAATGACCATGGACTTGAGCAAAATGATGTCCGACTGCTTCTTGCATTGAAACCGTAGCACTTTTGAGGTTCCAGAAAGCCAGCAAAAGGATTTTTCCTGTGAAGCCATTCTTTGTTCCGAGTCGGCGATCGATAGAACAGGGTCGTTCCTTGCCGATTTACGTGTGTTCATTGAAGCTTCTCGGAAAATCTAATTCTGGTGCATCTCGATGGCTTCTTCAGTATAGGGAACCTGACTCCAATCAGGGGATCGTCCATGGAGTCTTGTGGAGTCTTGTGGTAGTCGTGTTGTCGGTCGGTAGCAGTTTTGCAGAGTCCGCAGCAGCATGACGGAGCTTGCTTGTTTGGAGGCTAGGTGAGCCGGTGTAGAAGTCCCGGTCTCCGTGTTGCTTTCCCTCCCGTCTGAGGAGCACAGTGATGTTGCATGCCTTCTCGCGCACTCTCCGCATTTTAAGTGTCTCCCGCACTCTTTCGCCAAGAGGCTCTGCTTAAGGCAACTGAAGCATCTTCCAGCTTTGGCGAGCATCTCCTTTTTGCGCTTTTGTTCGTCTGCTGCTTGGAGAATCTTGGGGGGGTTTCATGAAATGATAAATGCTCGAACGAGCTTTATCGTGTCTTGTTCTTTCATACCATACTTTTCAGTCGAGAGCTCGTCAGGAATAGAATATGATGATTAGCGTCGTCTGTTGCAAGGGGTGACAAAGAGGAAGTCACAAAAGTGAACATACGGATATTAGGCAGGACTAAAAACAAACATTCAAAAGAACAACCGACGATTTACGGTTTTTATTCGTATTTATTTCAAGGAAGACGACTAGCGCACCAACACACAGCCTGAAGCTGATGGACGTGCCGTAATGCTCTCGAACATCGCCGGCTCCGAGGCGCTGAATGCCGGAACTTGTGAGATTCTTGAGGTCCAGGGCTCCTTTCAAGAACTCGGAGGAACAATAGTCAAGGCGCAGACTGAGAAGCCGCGATGGGCAGTACGCTGCTACGCCAGATCGGTTACCCCGAACAGAGAAATGTCTGAGGCAGAGCAAATCCCAGACGAAATATGCAAAGAGTTATGTGCGATTTCCATACCCCAAAGCATGAACCCCAACGTCCGTCAGAAAAGTCACTAAGCTCGAGTAGACACCACACGACGCCTGCTCTTGCGCCGAAATCTCGCACACGAGGGTATTTGCTTTTCGCCTCAATCAGAAAAGCGGCCGCCACGGCCGGGAATCGAAACCGCGCCCTCGTGCTCAGCAGCACAATGCCTTAGCCTCTGAGCCACCGCGGCGGGTAAGAAGCAAAACAGTGAGCCTAGAGGGAAAGATCAACATGGTTTATACCAACAAACATCCGCCCTTTAATGCTACATTCTCCATTCACCACTGTAGGTTGATTTGGTAAAGGGGGGGGAGGGGGGGGGAGGGGGGGGGGGCAACACTATTGCGTGATCTGGTGCTGAAGCGAAGACAGAAGGCCTCCGGGTGAAGTGCGCGTCATATTGCAGGGCGATTGTGGGCAGCCGTCCAGGCCGCCTGCCCTCAGCCAGAGCGGATTTCATTGCAGGTTGGACTGGTGCCCCACGCCGTTTGGTCGCCCGGGGTGCAGTGGGGGCCTTTGCGGTGGACTCGCTTTGCTGAAAAGCGACCGCACAGGCAAATCTGACGGATGAGGCGCGAGTGCCCCGTGGGTGACTGGCGGCGACGCTATAATTGTCCATTCAGCAATAATGGGTGGGGCAGAGGGGAGGGAAGGGCCAGGCTTTCGCATCTCTCGCCAGTCGCTCCGCAGTGCCAGAAGCGTTGTACAGGGGGCGACGGAGGCACAGTGTCTCTCAGCGGGCATGAGAAGCAGCGGCGCCTATTCCAATACCAGGCGCGCAGCTCGAAGCAGCGTCCCGCTCCCACCTCTCGTGCTCCAGGAAGGCTCAGACGCAGGCACACCTACGTAACGGTTCAAGCGTTTAAAAAACCCCAACTCCATCTTTGCACACACGATAAGTACACTGCTCGGGAACAAGCAATTCACCGCAGTGCCAGACCCCCTGGCTCGCTCCATTCGCACATTGAGAGTGCCAAGCCCCTCTTCCTTCACCCGGAGGTGCACCGCTCAGGCAGGAACCGCTGGCGTCGTGTGCGGCCTCGGCACCGCTGTTCGAGAAGGAAGACGCGGTGGGGTGCCACCAGTGTTGTACGGAACGGCGTTCCAAGAAACGGCGTTCCTGGAACTAGTTCCTTTTTGGAGGAACGGAGGAACGCCACCATTCTATTAAGGGTCGGTGGAACTGTAACGGTAACTCGTTAGGGTTTTGAAGGAACGGCAGGAACTGCGTTCCTTCTGGAAAACGTTACATCGCTAGAATTTCCCCGTTTTTGATAACATGGCTCTAGTACAAAAATGCGCAAGTCGCTACTCTGTTTCTCTTCCTACAAGCTGGCCAATTTGCCCGCGCCCTACAGCGGAACTTGCTTCCGCAAAAGTCAAAGGCTGACGAATAACCACGCAGGGTGCCGCAGCTTGTGCTTGCTTTCATGCCGGTTAAGCTTACGCGGCGTTCGACGGGTGAATAACGCAGCCGCGAGAATGCTTTTCAGCTTTCTTCGTTTGTTTGGAGAGGCCACGATGCGCGTCTGGCAGATAGAATTGTTCCCTGACGGCAGTCGCGGATCCAGAGGGGGGGCGGTAGGGGCGATCGCCCCCCCCCCCCCCCCCCCCAAAGCCTGTGTCGACATCCCCCCCCTCCCTTCAGTGCCTGTGGCCACCTCCTTGGTCAGGTTGCCCCGGCACGACTGCCCTAACCGCAGTGGAAGCCGAATGGCTAGAACGGCTGTTATGATCGGCCTTCACGGCTTGAGAGGTAGCTACACGGCAGGCATAACCGAAGTTAGTCTCCTAACAGTGGTTATCGCAAACCGAGCTCGGCAAGCACGGTTTACCCTCACAAACCGAGGAGCTGCAGGTGCACCAGCCGTGAAACGGCGCAAGTTAATCGACAGCTTCGCGGAGCGGCGGGGGGAGCAGTCGTGCTTGGGCTTTCTCTCTGCCCCCGCTTTCTTCGCGCATGCTGTCGTTCAGGGGATTGCAACAAAAAGAGCGGTGACCTCCCGCATTTTTGTGGGTTTTTGTATTTATTCAGACAGTGCAATAAGCCTCGGCCGCCGCTGCGTAGACGGGATTGCTACAGCCGCTCTGACCGCTGTGTTTTTTTCTATCAAAATAAACAGAAGTGTAGTGGACGCGCACTTCACGGCTCACTGAAGGTGCCTTTCTCACGCTTGCTCGGGCGGTTCTCGTTACCTGACCCGCCGGATGTACGACACGTGAGACATCGTGTTCCACGCCTGCGCCGCCGCGCCATCGGGGACCGGCGGGGGGGGGGGGGGGGGGGGGGGTTCACCATTTTTGCTTAATAAAGGCACTTGAGTTCCAGCAACCGATCGGTGTGTACGCTTTTTTCGTCATTCGTCGGCCGACGAGGCAAGAAGGTTCGGTGGTTCAGTTGGTTCAGTGCTGCGGCCAAAGTTGAAGGAGATGTGACATGTAGTCGAAGGTGACGAAACACTCACGTGCTCACTACATGACCAGCACGTGATTTCGTCGGCCGAGTCGCATGAATGTGACGACTGGTACTGTAGTAGCCACTTGACCCATCCTGACGACTCGAGGTAAGCGTTGGCCACGCGCAAATATATAGCTTGCGTTTAGAACTTTAGATTTGATACCCGCACCTCTTAATTGTTTCGTTTTTGAGTACAAGAAGACTTGGAACGTGCCTATCATTGCTAGCTGCAGTATTCGAGATGCCAGTCACGCCAGTATTCAGCCAAGCATACCCTGGATGTTGTAGTTACTATACTGACCCTTCTAACGCAGTTACGAGGAATGTACCAAAATCCTATAGAATCCGCTACGACGTTATGCATCAGTGATTGAATTAAGTACTTTTTGCAGCAGTATAGGTTATTCATATGATAAAACTTCAAGGTACGTTTTTCTAAACATGCGTTTACAAAGAATAAATACGAGCATGTGTTGTTTCGTATTGATGAAATGAACACTGCCCATGATTTTATGCTGTGAAGTTTCAAAGGTAGTGAAGCAATGTCACATAGACTGAAATAATTATGCTAAAGTACATGCGATTTGATTATCACAAGCCGATACAGCATCTCTTGCTCAAGCTTAGCACGACATCACGTCGCTACGCGCTTTGTGATTAATTCTTTCGATTAAACGATGAACAGTTATTTTTGAAGTATTCCGCTGAAAGTCCCCTGTAAGGTTTACGTAAATATGCCTAAGCACTGCGCCGTTTGCTACTTTTCGTCGTCTGTGACGCTTCTGCACGTTGAAGTTGCTCTCGCTCTGTTTTACTTGTTAAAACGATGCAACGCACGATTGAAGATGAGCAAGTGGAGAAGTGCTTGCGCAATCTCCTGTGTGTATCCATTTATTGTTCGAAGAATTTTCTTTGCATGGGTAAGCTTCCCTGTTAGTAATTTAAATGCTCATATACTCTTGTACAGATTCTAGGATGTGGCTTTAAGTCATGAGTCCTCGTTCTATCGTCAGGTCAGCAAATATTACTTTTTGTATTCGGCATATTGATCTATGAAGCATCTTAAAACATGAAGCTCGCAATTGCTGCTTGGCATGCACACCGACAGCATTAGACTATCACATTTTCTTTCGTCTGTTTGCAACCCCAAAGCTCTCTCTGAAGAATGAAGAGGGCAAGTTCACCGAAGATCGACAAGTTCTTCCTTCCTGCTGCTAAGAAATCCCTACATGTTGCAGTCGAAGGCACGGAACAGGCCACCTCATGAGCAGTTGTGCCAACGCTACGACTGGACGAGAAATACGCTAACACCTGTATTCTTCCCCGGTCGGCAGCATGTAGCGCATCGCTACCTCTGCAAGGCGAATGTTCACCCTTTTCTTCCCCATGCGACCAGACTACCGAATTTGAAAGCGAAAGATTGGACGTGGTATCTCCGAGCATCCCCGCGAAATTCTCGAGTGACATAGGAAAGTTTGTCGGTGGGAAAGTCGATGACTACACTAAACGGCGTTTGTTGGAAACGCATTGGTGCCCTCCGCATAACTACAGTTTTCCATACTCACTTCACCGGAAAAACAGCAAAAATTGGAAGCGGTACGTAAGTCGGTCGCATTTAAACAAGTTCAAGTGGCTTGTCCTGTCCGATTATAGCAGGGGCCTGTACTGCAAGTACTGCGTTTTGTTCGTAACAGGCGCGATGGGAGGCTACCGGAAAAATGTCCCCCTCCAAAAACTGGTCACCAAGCCACTCACACCTTTCGCGAAACTGCTGGGAAAGGACGGCCATCTTTCTGTACATGAAGCAAGCAAGTACCACAATGAAGCAATGCAGGCTAGGGAGGAATTTCTCGCACGTCTGAAGGCATCCGAAAAGCGTTACAAAGCGGGAGCCCGTTGTCTTACCGATTTAGCTACGAGCCCACGCGAAGACGGGAAAGAGAGGTGGTGGACTCACCAAGCCCTCTACGGGTTTGCCCCCTGCATTCTCGCTGAATACCACGTGATAGCGTCACGTGACCTCACGCCCCGCTGTGCGCTCCTTCAACGGCATGTCTAGCGGCCCTGTGCGTGCCTTACGCGTGTGCTAGGAGTTTCTCAAATTAAAGGAAGCTCCCACCAACGCATGGCATGTCACTTTTAGTACGCCAATGTGCTAAAGCCTGTGGCCTCCAGTGTTCACGTAAATCAAAACATCCCCCTCACGAGGGGCACGATCAAATGCAGAGCATTTCCGCGGGGGGCGTGCCTGCAAGTCTTATGGATTACGTATTGGTTGTTGTTGTAATTGTTGTATTCCAGCGTAGACATTGTCGATGAAGTCGATGGTGAAACGTGAAACGTGCCGTGAAGCCCTGCCGCGGCTATTACGCAACGTGGAGAGGCTACGACGCAACACAATCCAACACAATCCACTTTAATCCAACCCAATCCAAATCCAATCCAATCCAAGCCAAGCCAAGCCAATCCAATCCAATCCAATCGAATCCAATCCAATGCCCTTCGCGAGAGAGTGTTATAGCGCCGAAATCGCGCCATCACATGAACGCGAACCGAACGCGGCGAGAGAGGGTGTTGCGAGCGGAGAGAAGGCGAGGAGGACGCGGGGGAGAGGGCGCACCTGTGGCCGACGGTTGAATGAGTCAAGGATATAACGCGCGTGCGTAACCTTCCACTCTGTGTCGGCTCCGTGGAGCAGTCGGTAAAGTGCCGTGTACCTTGCGTTCCGCCCGCAGAGTCGTGCGATCGAAACCTGGCGCCGGAAGGTATTATTTCTTTATATAGTGTAGGGTGCGGACTACGTAGTGATGCGGACTACGGACGCCAACGCGGGTGACATCGTGAGTTACTAAAATGCTCTGCATTTAAAAGATGTAGCCAACCAAATCAGCAATCAGCGTCTACATCAAGTGAACGAGAACCGAAACCGCCTGGTCCCAATTATAACGTCTATCATCTTTCTAGGGCGCCAAAACATACCATTTCGTGGGCATCGAGACGACGGAAGACTTTTTGAGCGGTCAAAGGAGGCCTCAATGACGACGAATGAGGGCAATTTCCGCGAGCTTCTGCGCTTTCGAGTATCAAGCGGGGACACTGAACTTCAGAAGCACCTTGCCAGCACATCATCTCGAGCCACGTACATCAGCAAGACGACCCAGAACGAATTGATCAAGTTCTGTGGAGAAGAGGTTCTTGCTACCCTTATTCAGTCGGTGCACGAGCCGGGCGTCTTCAGCATTATGTTCGACGAAACAACCGATGTATCTTCACACGTCGCAGCTAAGTCTTGCTCTGCGCTATGTACACGAGAACGCTGTACGAGAGGACTTTTTCCAATTTGTTGACCCTCGCAAATGACAGCCATCCTGTCGACTCCAACATAACTGAGCCCATCCTGACAGGAAGAGTACTTGGAGAGCGGGTTCTGAAGATGCTGAAGAACCTACAATTCAACTTGGGCAGGTGCGTCGGCATAGCTACAGATGGATGCAGCCTCATGGTGTCAGAGCTGCGTGGCGCCGTGTCAGAAATTAAACGGTGTGCCACAAAAGCAGTTCACTCTCCGTGTTTTAACCACGCACTCAACTTG
Source organism: Haemaphysalis longicornis (assembly GCF_048455015.1). Taxonomy (NCBI): domain Eukaryota; kingdom Metazoa; phylum Arthropoda; class Arachnida; order Ixodida; family Ixodidae; genus Haemaphysalis; species Haemaphysalis longicornis. The sequence continues at coordinate 58,355,530 of NW_027526203.1, forward strand.
TCGATCTCGAAGTCATCGCGTGTTCAAGCCGTTAGGAACGCGGTGGGGGTTATGAAGGAGGTAATTTCCTTCTTCACCGCCTCACCAAAACGAAACAGTGTATTAAAGAACACACTTGGCCACCAGCTGAAAAGCCTTTGCGAGACGAGATGGGTGGAGCGACATGACAGTGTCATCCAATTTCGGGACTCTCTTGTCTTCGTGGCGAAAGCTCTTGACGCCGTCGCCAACTGGAAGGAGCTTCAAAGCGCTGCAAAAGCAAGGACGCTCCGCGTCGCCGTTGGCGATGGTGAGTTCATAATGGCGATAGTTTGCCCCTCGGACCTTTTGGCTCACACGCTTCCGTTGAGTCGTCTTTACCAGAAGGAGTGCGTTGATGTGCATACAGCAAGGAATACGGTGACAGACACTGTAGCTGCCCTCACTGCTCAAAGGCGTGACAGTGAAGAGGCGTTCACACCTCTCAACGAGAAAGCCGTCGCGCTCGCGGACGAACTTGAAACAGAGCTGCGGCTTTCTCGCATCACGAAGAGACAGTCCTACAGGTCTAACACTCTAGCGCTTGATCCAGAGAGCTTCTTCAGGACATCAGTAAATATTCCTCTACTGGATAATGTGTTGGCAGACCTGAAATGGAGATTCAATAATACTGCCATAACGGCCCTTACCAGATACTACAACGACTGCTGGCGCTCGGGCTCGCTACCCAAACAGTGGAGGACTGCCCGAACAATACTAATACCGAAGCCCAACAAGCCGCCTGGCAACGAAAACCTGCGCCAATTCTCTCTGACATCGTGCGCGGGTAAGGTGCTCGAGCATGTCCTTAACAACCGCTGGCAGAGCTACCTTGAAGATCACATCTACCCGGACACGATGCTTGGCTTCCGAGCGAAACTAAGTACGCAGGATGCCATGCTCCTCCTACAACACGACTTGCTCGAGTCCCCCAGCAGAACCGACTGCAGGGCAGTGCTCGGCCTCGACCTCAAAAGCGCATTTGATAACGTGCTTCACTCCGCTATCCTGGCACAGGTCAACCGACTAGGGCTGGGAGAGCGGACATACAACTACATCCGGGCATTCCTGTCTCACCGAACGGCACGCATCCATGTCGGCCATCTGCAACTGGACGAGAGGGAGCTGGGCAGCGTCGGCACGCCACAGGGGTCCGTCATTTCCCCCTTCCTCTTCAACATCGTCATGATCCCGGTAGCCGAACGCCTTGCCCGACTGCCGAACGTCCATCACGCAATATACGAAGACGACATCACGCTCTTTGTGACCGGCGGCACCAACGGGCACATTGAAGAAGCACTGCAGGAAGCGATCTACGAGGTCGAGGACTGCCTGAAGTACACGGGTCTCCGCTTGATTTATTGATTGATTGTGGGGTTTAACGCGCCGACGCAACGCAGGCGATGAGGTGCGCCGTAGTGGAGGGCTCCGGATTAATTTTGACCACCTGGGGATCTTTAACGTGCGCCGAAATCTTGTGCACACGGGCATTTTTGCTTTTCGCCTCCATCAGAAAAGCGGCCGCCGCGGCCGGGAATTGAACCCGCGACCTCGTGCACGGGTCTCCGCTGCTCCCCGCAGAAATTGGAACTGCTTATACTACCGCCTCCTGGACACCGAAAGAATAAAAGAATTACTAGCACCGCCACGAATCGATCCTGGAATGAATAGCGTTACAAAGCGGGAGCCCGTTGTCTTACCGATTTAGCTACGAGCCCACGCGAAGACGGGAAAGAGAGGTGGTGGACTCACCAAGCCCTCTACGGGTTTGCCCCCTGCATTCTCGCTGAATACCACGTGATAGCGTCACGCGACCTCACGCCCCGCTGTGCGCTCCTTCAACGGCATGTCTAGCGGCCCTGTGCGTGCCTTACGCGTGTGCTAGGAGTTTCTCAAATTAAAGGAAGCTCCCACCAACGCATGGCATGTCACTTTTAGTACGCCAATGTGCTAAAGCCTGTGGCCTCCAGTGTTCACGTAAATCAAAACATCCCCCTCACGAGGGGCACGATCAAATGCAGAGCATTTCCGCGGGGGGCGTGCCTGCAAGTCTTATGGATTACGTATTGGTTGTTGTTGTAATTGTTGTCTTCCAGCGTAGACATTGTCGATGAAGTCGATGGTGAAACGTGAAACGTGCCGTGAACCCCCTGCCGCGGCTATTACGCAACGTGGAGAGGCTACGACGCAACACAATCCAACACAATCCACTTTAATCCAACCCAATCCAAATCCAATCCAATCCAAGCCAAGCCAAGCCAATCCAATCCAATCCAATTCAATCCAATCCAATGCCCTTCGCGAGAGAGTGTTATAGCGCCGAAATCGCGCCATCACATGAACGCGAACCGAACGCGGCGAGAGAGGGTGTTGCGAGCGGAGAGAAGGCGAGGAGGACACGGGGGAGAGGGCGCACCTGTGGCCGACGGTTGAATGAGTCAAGGATATAACGCGCGTGCGTAACCTTCCACTCTGTGTCGGCTCCGTGGAGCAGTCGGTAAAGTGCCGTGTACCTTGCGTTCCGCCCGCAGAGTCGTGCGATCGAAACCTGGCGCCGGAAGGTATTATTTCTTTATATAGTGTAGGGTGCGGACTACGTAGTGATGCGGACTACGGACGCCAACGCGGGTGACATCGTGAGTTACTAAAATGCTCTGCATTTAAAAGATGTAGCCAACCAAATCAGCAATCAGCGTCTACATCAAGTGAACGAGAACCGAAACCGCCTGGTCCCAATTATAACGTCTATCATCTTTCTAGGGCGCCAAAACATACCATTTCGTGGGCATCGAGACGACGGAAGACTTTTTGAGCGGTCAAAGGAGGCCTCAATGACGACGAATGAGGGCAATTTCCGCGAGCTTCTGCGCTTTCGAGTATCAAGCGGGGACACTGAACTTCAGAAGCACCTTGCCAGCACATCATCTCGAGCCACGTACATCAGCAAGACGACCCAGAACGAATTGATCAAGTTCTGTGGAGAAGAGGTTCTTGCTACCCTTATTCAGTCGGTGCACGAGCCGGGCGTCTTCAGCATTATGTTCGACGAAACAACCGATGTATCTTCACACGTCGCAGCTAAGTCTTGCTCTGCGCTATGTACACGAGAACGCTGTACGAGAGGACTTTTTCCAATTTGTTGACCCTCGCAAATGACAGCCATCCTGTCGACTCCAACATAACTGAGCCCATCCTGACAGGAAGAGTACTTGGAGAGCGGGTTCTGAAGATGCTGAAGAACCTACAATTCAACTTGGGCAGGTGCGTCGGCATAGCTACAGATGGATGCAGCCTCATGGTGTCAGAGCTGCGTGGCGCCGTGTCAGAAATTAAACGGTGTGCCACAAAAGCAGTTCACTCTCCGTGTTTTAACCACGCACTCAACTTGTCGATCTCGAAGTCATCGCGTGTTCAAGCCGTTAGGAACGCGGTGGGGGTTATGAAGGAGGTAATTTCCTTCTTCACCGCCTCACCAAAACGAAACAGTGTATTAAAGAACACACTTGGCCACCAGCTGAAAAGCCTTTGCGAGACGAGATGGGTGGAGCGACATGACAGTGTCATCCAATTTCGGGACTCTCTTGTCTTCGTGGCGAAAGCTCTTGACGCCGTCGCCAACTGGAAGGAGCTTCAAAGCGCTGCAAAAGCAAGGACGCTCCGCGTCGCCGTTGGCGATGGTGAGTTCATAATGGCGATAGTTTGCCCCTCGGACCTTTTGGCTCACACGCTTCCGTTGAGTCGTCTTTACCAGAAGGAGTGCGTTGATGTGCATACAGCAAGGAATACGGTGACAGACACTGTAGCTGCCCTCACTGCTCAAAGGCGTGACAGTGAAGAGGCGTTCACACCTCTCAACGAGAAAGCCGTCGCGCTCGCGGACGAACTTGAAACAGAGCTGCGGCTTTCTCGCATCACGAAGAGACAGTCCTACAGGTCTAACACTCTAGCGCTTGATCCAGAGAGCTTCTTCAGGACATCAGTAAATATTCCTCTACTGGATAATGTGTTGGCAGACCTGAAATGGAGATTCAATAATACTGCCATAACGGCCCTTACCAGATACTACAACGACTGCTGGCGCTCGGGCTCGCTACCCAAACAGTGGAGGACTGCCCGAACAATACTAATACCGAAGCCCAACAAGCCGCCTGGCAACGAAAACCTGCGCCAATTCTCTCTGACATCGTGCGCGGGTAAGGTGCTCGAGCATGTCCTTAACAACCGCTGGCAGAGCTACCTTGAAGATCACATCTACCCGGACACGATGCTTGGCTTCCGAGCGAAACTAAGTACGCAGGATGCCATGCTCCTCCTACAACACGACTTGCTCGAGTCCCCCAGCAGAACCGACTGCAGGGCAGTGCTCGGCCTCGACCTCAAAAGCGCATTTGATAACGTGCTTCACTCCGCTATCCTGGCACAGGTCAACCGACTAGGGCTGGGAGAGCGGACATACAACTACATCCGGGCATTCCTGTCTCACCGAACGGCACGCATCCATGTCGGCCATCTGCAACTGGACGAGAGGGAGCTGGGCAGCGTCGGCACGCCACAGGGGTCCGTCATTTCCCCCTTCCTCTTCAACATCGTCATGATCCCGGTAGCCGAACGCCTTGCCCGACTGCCGAACGTCCATCACGCAATATACGAAGACGACATCACGCTCTTTGTGACCGGCGGCACCAACGGGCACATTGAAGAAGCACTGCAGGAAGCGATCTACGAGGTCGAGGACTGCCTGAAGTACACGGGTCTCCGCTTGATTTATTGATTGATTGTGGGGTTTAACGCGCCGACGCAACGCAGGCGATGAGGTGCGCCGTAGTGGAGGGCTCCGGATTAATTTTGACCACCTGGGGATCTTTAACGTGCGCCGAAATCTTGTGCACACGGGCATTTTTGCTTTTCGCCTCCATCAGAAAAGCGGCCGCCGCGGCCGGGAATTGAACCCGCGACCTCGTGCACGGGTCTCCGCTGCTCCCCGCAGAAATTGGAACTGCTTATACTACCGCCTCCTGGACACCGAAAGAATAAAAGAATTACTAGCACCGCCACGAATCGATCCTGGAACGAATAGCGTTACAAAGCGGGAGCCCGTTGTCTTACCGATTTAGCTACGAGCCCACGCGAAGACGGGAAAGAGAGGTGGTGGACTCACCAAGCCCTCTACGGGTTTGCCCCCTGCATTCTCGCTGAATACCACGTGATAGCGTCACGCGACCTCACGCCCCGCTGTGCGCTCCTTCAACGGCATGTCTAGCGGCCCTGTGCGTGCCTTACGCGTGTGCTAGGAGTTTCTCAAATTAAAGGAAGCTCCCACCAACGCATGGCATGTCACTTTTAGTACGCCAATGTGCTAAAGCCTGTGGCCTCCAGTGTTCACGTAAATCAAAACATCCCCCTCACGAGGGGCACGATCAAATGCAGAGCATTTCCGCGGGGGGCGTGCCTGCAAGTCTTATGGATTACGTATTGGTTGTTGTTGTAATTGTTGTCTTCCAGCGTAGACATTGTCGATGAAGTCGATGGTGAAACGTGAAACGTGCCGTGAACCCCCTGCCGCGGCTATTACGCAACGTGGAGAGGCTACGACGCAACACAATCCAACACAATCCACTTTAATCCAACCCAATCCAAATCCAATCCAATCCAAGCCAAGCCAAGCCAATCCAATCCAATCCAATTCAATCCAATCCAATGCCCTTCGCGAGAGAGTGTTATAGCGCCGAAATCGCGCCATCACATGAACGCGAACCGAACGCGGCGAGAGAGGGTGTTGCGAGCGGAGAGAAGGCGAGGAGGACGCGGGGGAGAGGGCGCACCTGTGGCCGACGGTTGAATGAGTCAAGGATATAACGCGCGTGCGTAACCTTCCACTCTGTGTCGGCTCCGTGGAGCAGTCGGTAAAGTGCCGTGTACCTTGCGTTCCGCCCGCAGAGTCGTGCGATCGAAACCTGGCGCCGGAAGGTATTATTCCCCGTCAAGCAGGGGCGGATCCAGCCACTCATTTTAGGGGGGGGGCGGCCACTTGAAGTACAAATGAAGAGGGGGAGGATGACTTTTGTTTTTAGTAGTTACTATTATTAAAGAAACCCCGTCAGAGCATAAATACTGTTAATTTGTGCTCACAGTGGTTCTACTCATTTGTTCTAATCAGTTTTCTAATCTTAATGAATTTCAAGAAATACCACAAATATCGGGCTACCATACTTCAGATGTAGGCACATTTTGCTGTGCTAAGCCTTTGTTAGGAATCGGGTTGCGTGGCAGGTGCGAACACGGGTTGGTGTCGTGCCGGGCATTCATCAGGACAAGTTGATGTGAGAAAGAACGCTGTATTTATACAAGTATTTACGTTATCCGGATCACAGTGAACAGGCACGGCGCTTTCCGGTGCACCGGCACCATATTAAATGAGCCGATTGACGTCCAATCATTTTCCCTCTTTTGACGTGGTCACCAGAATTCCACTAATTCTTGGATATTTCCGGGGTCATAATGATGAGCACATACCTGCACTTCAAAAGTGAATGTCCCATTGATAACGAAGCATTACTGCAGATACAATGGGAGTTCATGTACTAGACTGCAGAAACAATGCCACAGAAATATGTGCAGCTAGAGCACCACGACGTCTGGTTGGTAGATTTGGGAACTTCTACTGAAAGTTCTAGTGGGAGCCATCCAATGCTACAGCACAAATTCCAACCTCCGTCGTCCACGATTTCCGTTGGCGAAGCGATCAATAACTTTTTCACAGTCAACAGGTATGTCTCTGTGCGTATGTAGCAAGGTGAGGCCGGTCAGGCGTGGCTCACTCATCTGTGATCGCAGCCATGTCTTGAAGCGGCGGACCGTAGAGAAGGATCTTTCGGCGCTGGCGACGCTGGCAGGGAAAGTGGCCAGTATTTGTAGTAGTGCTTTGATCGAAGGAAAGATGTCGACGTCGCACATGCAGAATGCTTCAACAGCAGTCGCAGGGATGTCCGCTCCTTGTTCTCTTTCACGCTTCCACTTTTCCCGCCATAGCCGTAGTTCTGCTGCAATAACACTAGCATTCATTAAGCCGTGCCTTACGAGCGATCCATACCGCTGGGCAATCTGCTTGACTACTTTTGCTTCGTCTTCTGATGCAATGGTATTCAGCAGCTGGGACGGCAAAAATAGGAAGAACTCACAAACTCCAAGAGTATCATCATTGAGAGAGAGAGAACAGGACTTAATTTCATTTGTCCGGCGCGCAGGTGCGGATCAGGCCACGCAGGGCTTCACCGCACCCTATCTGTGAACCTGTCCGGTTACGTGGACCTCGGGTGTGAGCCTGTGGCCCGGTCCCGGCTACTAGGCGGGACCGCTCCCGTTGGAGGGCCCCCCGTTCGCGCTTGCCGGGCCAGGGCGTTCCCGAGCCGCTGGACGGCGAGCAGCTGCACCGACGGGTCCGGCGAGCTGATGTGATTGACTACCTCCGGAGGCAGTGAGTCCGGCTCAGCACTGTTCGGCGTCACATCACAACCCCACATGATGTGGGCAAGAGTTGCGAGTCCATTCGCGCACACACTGCACCGATCACTTATGTAGAAGTCTGGGCACACATGCCGAGCGAGGGCCGGCGTCAACACCGTACGAGTTTGTAATTGGCGTAGGAGGACACCCTCGCGTCTGCTTAGCCTCGGGTGAGGCGGGGGCAGCGTCCGGCGTTCTTCTCTGTACCACAGCAAGATCTCGCCGTAGGCGGTCAGTGGTTCCGTTTGGAGGTCGACACCTTCCGCAATCGGGGTGCAGGGGGGCGCCGCACGGTGCGCGAGCTCGCGTGCGACGGCGTCTGCCCTCTCGTTACGGTTGGCCGTGCCTCCGGCGATGGGTCCGACGTGGGCCGGGAACCATCTGATGGTGGTCGCTGTGGACTTCTGTACGGGGAGCAGGCGGGCCGCCGTTTCCCCAATGTTGTTTTTGGCAAAGCTGGCGACGGCCGACCGGGAGTCGCTCAGTATAGTCGTGGTATTGTGGTCGCTTCGCAGCGCCAGTGCGATGGCGGCTTCTTCTGCCTGCTCCGCATTGGGTGCGCGGAGACTGCAGGCGTTCGCTGTGCTTCCATCTGTGGCGCGGATCCCGACGGCCACGAAGGTGTGAGGTTTGTCCGGAATCTGGGCGACGTCCACGTACACCGCTGTGTTATCTGTGTCGTATGTTTCCGCGAGCGTGCGGGCTCTGGCTTGCCTTCGCTCCTTGTTGCGGTCCGGGTGGACGTTGCGGGGGAGCGGTGAGACCACCAGCTGTCTTGCGATGGCAATGGGAATTTTCCTTCTGTGTTCTTCAGTGCCTTCTTCGAGCGGTGGGCGGAGGCCGACTCGCTGTAGGATCTGGCGGCCCGTTCTCGTGGTTCCGAGGCGGACGAGCTGTGCGGTGCGCTGGGCTTCGCATACCTCTTCCAGGGTATTGTGTACGCCGAGGGATGCCAGGGCCCGATCGCTCGTGCATGATAGGAGTCCCAGAGCGGCCTTGACTGATTTGCGTATGGCTGCATTAATTTTGTCCCGCTCGTGCTGCAGCCATCGGTGAAATGCGCCGACGTACGAGACGTGCCTCATCACGAACGACTGCAGCAGTCGCAAGAGATTGGGCTCCCGCATGCCTTCGCGGCGGGTGGAGACCCGCTTGATTAGACGGGTCGCAATGCCCATCTTCGTTATCAACTTGTCCAGGGCCGTGTGGTTGGTGTTGCCCGAGTCTATGTGGAGGCCGAGCACTCGGAGGTTGCTGACGTGTGGTATTGTCGTGCCGTCCTCGGTGCGGAGGGTGATGTTGCGAGCTTCTCTCTCGGCTATTTTCTTTCGGTGTCCAGGAGGCGGTAGTATGAGCAGTTCCGATTTTTGCGGGGAGCAGCGGAGACCCGTGTACTTCAGGCAGTCCTCGACCTCGTAGATCGCTTCCTGCAGTGCTTCTTCAATGTGCCCGTTGGTGCCGCCGGTCACAAAGAGCGTGATGTCGTCTTCGTATATTGCGTGATGGACGTTCGGCAGTCGGGCAAGGCGTTCGGCTACCGGGATCATGACGATGTTGAAGAGGAAGGGGGAAATGACGGACCCCTGTGGCGTGCCGACGCTGCCCAGCTCCCTCTCGTCCAGTTGCAGATGGCCGACATGGATGCGTGCCGTTCGGTGAGACAGGAATGCCCAGATGTAGTTGCATGTCCGCTCTCCCAGCCCCAGTCGGTTGACCTGTGCCAGGATAGCGGAGTGAAGCACGTTATCAAATGCGCTTTTGAGGTCGAGGCCGAGCACTGCCCTGCAGTCGGTTCTGCTGGGGGACTCGAGCAAGTCGTGTTGTAGGAGGAGCATGGCATCCTGCGTACTTAGTTTCGCTCGGAAGCCAAGCATCGTGTCCGTGTAGATGTGATCTTCAAGGTAGCTCTGCCAGCGGTTGTTAAGGACATGCTCGAGCACCTTACCCGCGCGCGATGTCAGAGAGAATGGGCGCAGGTTTTCGTTGCCAGGCGGCTTGTTGGGCTTCGGTATTAGTATGGTTCGGGCAGTCCTCCACTGTTTGGGTAGCGAGCCCGAGCGCCAGCAGTCGTTGTAGTATCTGGTAAGGGCCGTTATGGCAGTATTATTGAATCTCCATTTCAGGTCTGCCAACACATTATCCAGTAGAGGAATATTTACTGATGTCCTGAAGAAGCTCTCTGGATCAAGCGCTAGAGTGTTAGACCTGTAGGACTGTCTCTTCGTGATGCGAGAAAGCCGCAGCTCTGTTTCAAGTTCGTCCGCGAGCGCGACGGCTTTCTCGTTGAGAGGTGTGAACGCCTCTTCACTGTCACGCCTTTGAGCAGTGAGGGCAGCTACAGTGTCTGTCACCGTATTCCTTGCTGTATGCACATCAACGCACTCCTTCTGGTAGAGACGACTCAACGGAAGCGTGTGAGCCAAAAGGTCCGAGAGGCAAACTATCGCCATTGTGAACTCACCATCGCCAACCGCGACGCGGAGCGTCCTTGCTTTTGCAGCGCTTTGAAGCTCCTTCCAGTTGGCGACGGCGTCAAGAGCTTTCGCCACGAAGACAAGAGAGTCCCGAAATTGGATGACACTGTCATGTCGCTCCACCCATCTCGTCTCGCAAAGGCTTTTCAGCTGGAGGCCAAGTCTGTTCTTTAATACACTGTTTCGTTTTGGTGAGGCGGTGAAGAAGTTAAGTACCTCCTTCATAACCCCCACCGCGTTCCTAACGGCTTGAACGCGCGATGACTTCGAGATCGACAAGTTGAGTGCGTGGTTAAAACACGGAGAGTGAACTGCTTTTGTGGCACACCGTTTAATTTCTGACACGGCGCCACGCAGCTCTGACACCATGAGGCTGCATCCATCTGTAGCTTTGCCGACGCACCTGCCCAAGTTGAATTGTAGGTTCTTCAGCATCTTCAGAACCCGCTCACCAAGTACTCTTCCTGTCAGGATGGGCTCAGTTATGTTGGCGTCGACAGGATGGCTGTCATTTGCGAGGGTCAGAAAATTGGAAAAAGTCCTCTCGTACAGCGTTCTCGTGTACATAGCTCAGAGCAAGACTTAGCTGCGACGTGTGAAGATACATCGGTTGTTTCGTCAAACATAATGCTGAAGACGCCCGACTCGTGCACCCACTGAATAAGGGTAGCAAGAACCTCTTCTCCACAGAACTTAATCAATTCGTTCTGGGTCGTCTTGCTGATGTACGTGGCTCGAGATGACGTGCTGGCAAGGTGCTTCTGAAGTTCAGTGTCCCCGCTTGATACTCGAAAGCGCAGAAGCTCGCGGAAATTGCCCTCATTCGTCGTCATTGAGGCCTCCTTTGACCGCTCAAAAAGTCTTCCGTCGTCTCGATGCCCACGAAATGGTATGTTTTGGCGCCCTAGAAAGATGATAGACGTTATAATTGGGACCAGGCGGTTTCGGTTCTCGTTCACTTGATGTAGACGCTGATTGCTGATTTGGTTGGTTACATCTTTTTCGGATGCCTTCAGACGCGCGAGAAATTCCTCCCTAGCCTGCATTGCTTCATTGTGGTACTTGCTTGCTTCATGTACAGAAAGATCGCCGTCCATTCCCAGCAGTTTCGCAAAGGATGTGAGTGGCTTGGTGACCAGTTTTTGGAGGGGGACATTTTTCCGGTAGCCTCCCATCGCGCTTGTTACGAACAAAACGCAGTACTTGCAGTACAGGCCCCTGCTAGAATCGGACAGGACAAGCCACTTGAACTTGTTTAAATGCGACCGACTTACGTACCGCTTCCAATTTTTGCCGTTTTTCCGGTGAAGTGAGTATGGAAAACTGTAGTTATCCGGAGGGCACCAATGCGTTTCCAACAAACGCCGTTTAGTGTAGTCATCGACTTTCCCACCGACGAACTTGCCTATGTCACTCGAGAATTCCGCGGGGATGCTCGGAGATACCACGTCCAATCTTTCGCTTTCAAATTCGGTAGTCTGGTCGCATGGAGGAGAAAGGGGTGAACATTCGCCTTGCAGAGGTAGCGATGCGCTACATGCTGCCGACCGGGGAAGAATACAGGTGTTAGCGTATTTCTCGTCCGGTCGTAGCGTTGGCACACCTGCTCATGAGGTGGCCTGTTCCGTGCCTTCGACTGCAACATGTAGGGATTTCTTAGCAGCAGGAAGGAAGAACTTGTCGATCTTCGGCGAACTTGCCCTCTTCATTCTTCAGAGAGAGCTTTGGGGTTGCAAACAGACGAAAGAAAATGTGATAGTCTAATTCTGTCGGTGTGCATCACAAGCAGCAATTGCGAGCTTCATGTTTTAAGATGCTTCATAGATCAATATGCAGAATACAAAAAGTAATATTTTCTGACCTGACGATAGAACGAGAACTCATGACTTAAAGCCACATCCAGAATCTGTACAAGAGTATATGAGCATTTAAATTACTAACAGGGGAGCTTACCCATGCAAAGAAAATTATTCGAACAATAAATGGATACACACATGAGATTCCGCAAGCACTGCTCCACTTGCTCATCTTCAATCGTGCGTTGCATCGTTTTAACAAGTAAAACAGAGCGAGAGCAACTTCAACGTGCAGAAGCGTCACAGACGACGAAAAGTAGCAAACGGCGCAGTGCTTAGGCATATTTACGTAAACCATACAGGGGACTTTCAGCGGAATACTTCAAAAATAACTGTTCATCGTGTAATCGAAAGAATTAATCACAAAGCGCGTAGCGACATGATGTCGTGCTAAGCTTGAGCAAGAGATGCTGTATCGGCTTGCGATAATCAAATCGCATGTACTTTAGCATAATTATTTCAGTCTATGTGACATTGCTTCACTACCTTTGAAACTTCACAGCATGAAATCGTGGGCAGTGTTCATTTCATCAATACGAAACAACACATTCTCGTATTTATTCTTTGTAAACGCATGTTTACAAAAACGTACCTTGAAGTTTTATCATATGAATAACCTATACTGCTGCAAAAAGTACTTAATTCAATCACTGATGCATAACGCCGTAGCGGATTCTATAGGATTTTGGTACATTCCTCGTAACTGCGTTAGAAGGGTCAGTATAGTAACTACAACATCCAGGCTATGCTTAGCTGAATACTGGCGTGACTGGCATCTCGAATACTGCAGCTAGCAATGATAGGCACGTTTCAAGTCTTCTTGTACTCAAAAAGGAAACAATTAAGAGGTGCGGGTATCAAATCTATAGTTCTAAACGCAAGCTATATATTTGCGCGTGGCCAACGCTTACCTCGAGTCGTCAGGATGGGTCAAGTGGCTACTACAGTACCAGTCGTCACATTCATGCGACTCGGCCGACGAAATCACGTGTTGGTCATGTAGTGAGCACGTGAGTGTTTCGTCACCTTCGACTACATGTCACATCTCCTTCAACTTGTGCCGCAGTACTGAACCAACTGAACCACCGAACCTTCTTGCCTCGTCGGCTGACGAATGACGAAAAAAGCGTACACACCGATCGGTTGCTGGAACTCAAGTGCCTTTATAGGCCTCCTGCGCTGGAGTTTTGGTGACATGCAGCGCCCCTAGCGGCCGACGCCTCTGGGTAGTACAAAAGCAGACGACCCTCGCCGCCCTCCATGTATTTTCAATCACAAGCCAGAGTGAAAGTTGGTTGTGGCGCTTTGTGGCGTGTTTATATGACTGGATACTGTATCAAATAGCCCTTACAGTAGTTGCAGAGGCTAAAAAAATAATATCTGCTAAAAGAAGCCGATTTGTCGGCTTTCTTTTGAGCGAGCTGTCGCGGTGGTGGCGGCGTGGGACAGTATCGCCAGGTCGGGTGGTGTAACTGTTTGATGACAGTTACAGTTTTTTTTCTTCTTGCGTGCGGTCGACAAATGAAAGTTTACGAGTAGCATAAACACGGAACGCTGCTCATCCTATATCTTGAGGTAACTGCAAAACGTTGCTTCAGCGGAAGCATGCCAGCGAACGCAAGGATTGCGCAGTCGACTCAGCTGACACTGCTGGCCTGGCACCGCCTTTTAAACGAGTGGAAATTTTGTTTCGTATTTTCGCAAACTAAAGGATTCTTGCGTAACGTTTTACGCCGCACGATTAACGAACGGCAGGGTACATGTATACTAGCGAGTAGGTGGGGCAATACGCCAAATAAACAAATTAGGCGCTATTAAAAGACGCAAAACATGCACCAAATCACACGCCCGCTGCCTATAGAGATGTGTACTTCTATAACATCACATAACACAGCCGCATACACGGCGCGGGGCCCCAAATATTTACACACGATCATCACTGACTGTGTTGGTTTTCTAGTGCAGGGGTCGTCGAATCTGAACGTCGACACGCCAGTTTTGACTTTAAATGGAGTTAGACAGCGAGACAAGAACAGGGAATTGGCGTCCTCCAGTTGAATTGCCCCCCCCCCCCCATCTTCACACTTGGCCAGATTATTGTCAAAGATTATTAGAAATTCGCTGTATTTTAAGTGCGAATGCACTTTATAAGCGACCCCAAACCATCCACCGCCGGCGGCGTCCACAGTGCTCCTCTATATTTAAAAAAGAAACAGCATCCGGCGCCAGGTTTCGATCCGAGGACTTTGCGGCCGCAGCGCGACGCTCTACCGAATAAGCCACGGACGCCACACTGATATCAGTGTGAGTAACGCGCCTTATATCTTTAACGCATTCAAACTACGTCGTCAGCGGCGTGCGTTGGCGACTCAGCGGCGTTATAGCGATTTGATAACTGCGTGGTGTACACGTGATACTACAAACCCGATGGAAGAGATGGAAGAGAAGGCGGCGAGGCGGTGGGCTGCGGGGGCCGAGCGCAAGCGCCGCAAGCGGGCCGACAACCGTGCATTCGCACTTTCACATTCTCCCCCTCGGGGAAATGCGGGGGAATTTTTTCTCGTTGCATTCAAAGCCCCCCTCCTCCTCCCCCCCTACCCCCCCCCCCCCTCTCCGGATTTGCCGTCCAGCCCTCCGCCGTGTCGGCTGCATGGAACTCGGCCGTTACTGACCCTCATTCTAGGAGGCTATTCAGCGCGAACTGGGAATGTATGTTGAAAGTGCGTAATTAAGTAAAGTGAGAGCAAACAAGGAAAGCGAGCGGCCTCTTAGTTTGCCCGACAACTTTGTTTTACGGCCACTAATTTCGGAATCGCAAAACAGATTTCACGCTTCTGACGGTCGCGGCATTTTGTCACTGAGACACGCAACAAAACGGCAAGCTAACGCTGCACCATGTATTCGTAAGGGCGACGCGAACGAGCACTGTTTAATGAAAGTGCACGCATAGTGTGCAGGTACGCAAAAGAGTGGCGCACCGTAGCAGGCGAGCCTGCGGTCCGCCGGACTCGCGGGCTTTTTAAAGCGCGATCATCGCCGATTGCGTCACTCTTCTTTTTTGATTGGCGGTTTTTGAGAAGTCTTTGTCACCTAGAGTATTAGTTTAACCTAGAAATTTCACTTCGTACGACCATCGATCGGCGAACCTGCGAGTAGCAGACGCCGTCACGGTCCCGGCACTTTCGTTGTCGCTGTAAACGTGTTTAGCGCCGCAAAGCTTTTTCCCCTAATGCCAAGTTGATCGCTGAAATAGATCGGACGCGTCGGGGATGAGCTTATGACCACGTCGCAAAATAATCGGGAGCGTCGAGCTCATTTTGCTTCTGTCAACACGGGATCCTATGGGACCCGCGCAGCTTTGTACTACCCGGAAGTACTGCCCGGAAGCCGCTTGCGCAGCGCCCCCTGGGCAGCGCAGGAGGCCTATAGGATTGCCTGGCGGCAAAGTGTGTCATGCATGCACTGTGCAATCTGAACGTGATTGATTGATTGGTGAGGTTTAAACCGCCTACGCTACATAGGCGATGAGGCGCCGTAGTGGAGGGCTATGGATTAATTTTGACCACCTAGGAATCTTTAACATGCGCCGAAATCTCGAACAAACCGGCGTTTTGTATTTTTGTCTCCATCAGAAAAGCGGCCGCCGCGGCCGAGAATCGAACCAGCGTCCTTGGGCTGCAATCTAAACATAAAGGCTTAGACGGATGTAGGAATAATCATTTAATACCTTGAAGCAAAAATACACTATGCACAAAGTGATGAACATCCTCCACTGCTGATACATAATACATTATGTACAAAATGATACAAACACACTTCACTGCAGTTATAATACAGGTGATGATTACGCTAGAATGTTTTCGAACTTGCTTTTTGAGGTTTTGAATTGCGTTCTTAGCATATGTGTGATGTTCTTGAAGTACGGTGTATCTTCTTTCCAGGTCTGCCAACTGATTTTTCAACTCAGCACAATCCCTTTGTGTCTCACTAGCTGTGAGAGTTTTATTTGTCGAGTTTGGAATTTCGACATTCAAAGCTTCGACACCTGGGCTGTTGAGTTGGAGGTTTTCCGATGACGTCTCTTGTGATACCGTCTCTTGTGATACCGATGGCGTCTCTTGTGAGTTGACTCGGGGAGGATTTCCGCTGTCTGATGATGCGTGAAGTTTTTCAGCGGGGTTGTCCACCTCTTCATTTTTGGATGTGGGCTCAGGCTGCGTTCTGTCTTCGGGTGGCTTTCGCTGCTTTGGACCGATTTCTTAAGTAATGTACGCACTTATACGAAAACACGCAGTGAATGAAATGGTAAATGCCGACTGATTGGGAAAAGCGTTGCATTTGGCTTCAGCTCCTTCCATCCATCTGCACGGTTTTGTTCAAAACAGGATCCTTCAAAGTGAGCCTGCACGATGAATTGTCAATATAGGTGCCTTTTTCTTCCGAGAAATAAGAATAAATGACGTGAAATCAAGCAAATCGAACAAACCGGCATCCACGCGTATCGACTCACATCCGCACATGATTCACAAAATAGAGGTGTAATTGACACATTTCTTTCCACCTCCATGCGCTACTTTTATGGCATGATAAGCGACAATAAATGTCTTAAATATTATAATTTTTGCGCACAACAAGATTTATAACAGACCTTAAGTTGAGACAACACGGAGAAACACGAGCATAACGCGTCGCATGCAGTTTTACGCTTTGGGATATATCATTCAGACTGCCAAAAAATGGGCTTTTGGTGAAGTAAGCGTGATGCGCCGGGGTGACGCTTCGGGACTGAGAAAGGTCGCACACCTTTTTACAACGAGCGCCTTATTTCGTGATACAAAGTGAAATGACTGAAGATGCAAAGCGCCACTCCGCCCCCCGCTTTTAAGAGGCCACGTCCGTTTGCATCAATCAAAATATAAAAAGGCCACAAAAGCATGGTGAAACCTCCAACATAAACACGCAAAACCGTGCCTCTGGTATCAAGAAACAGCCACACAGACAAGCTTACAATAGCCCCAAATGGATTTGGCACTGCTGAGAAGCCGGGTACTTGCACTGCATATGCAGGAGTGCTTCGTCGGCTGCCACTTGTCCCGCTTGATCTTCACCGTCCACAGAAGCCGCCTTTTTGGGTCTCTAGGAAACGAAACATGCTCTATAAATTTTTAGCGCTGCTAGAACACAGGGGAACGCAGCACCCAGTCATTCTGTAAAGAGATTTTGTGAAGAGCGCCGCTTTTCGCGCGCCTAGAGCGGGAGTCGGCGGGGGCGGGATGCAAGAAAATGGCGGCGGCGCCTCCCGAGAACCGGTCTTGGCGGCGGCGACCCCTTCAAAGAGTGGCGCCACCCTCCGCGGAGCGGGCGCGCATCGAGGCACCCTATCCGCAGCGCGCTGTGAGAGACAGGCTCCCGCCGCAACCGCTGAGGCGTCCGTGTGCAGCCAAAACGGCTTGTCGATATCTGGCGTACCGAGCGCTGTGGCTTCGCAGAGTGCCGCCTTGAGTCTCTGAAAGGCTCTTTCAGCTTCGGCTGGCCACGGAATTTTGCTAGGAATCTTTTTCCCTGTCAGCTCCGTCAACGGCGCTGCCACCTCCGCGTAGTTAGGCACGTATCCTCGGTAATAACCGCACAGCCCGAGCACACTACGGAGCTCTTTCTTGGTTTCTGGTGCTTTCAGCCCCCTAATTGCGGACAATTTGTCAGGGTCGGGCGCGTGGTTCCCCGAGCCTACTACGTGTCCTAAGTCCCGGATGGACCCTCTTGCCACTCGGCACTTCTCGAGCTTTACTTTCAAGTTCGCTCTCTGCAACGCCGCGAAGACGGCGTGCACGTGTCGCACGTGATCGGTCAGCGTTTCGCTGAACACCGCAATGTCGTCAAGGTACGCGCACGCGTAGGCAGAGTGCGGCAGTAGGAGCTCGTTCATGGCTCGTTGAAATGTCTGAGCTGCGTTGTTCAGCCCAAACGGCATCACTCTCCACGCAAACTGCCCCCGGTGGCAGACAAAAGCGGTGAGGAGCTGAGCTGATCGCGCTAGCGGCACCTGCCAATACCCTCTCCTAAGGTCGAGTAGAGTGATGTAATTCGCACTTCCTACGCTCATGACGAGCTCTTGCTGCAATGCCATTGGGTAAGCGTCAGCCACTGTCCCCGCATTGAGCTTCCTGAAGTCTACACACGTTCTTATCGACCCGTCCTTTTTGGTGACGCATACAACCGGGTGAGCATGGGGGCTTTCGCAGGGGTATATAAGATCCATATCGAGCAGCTCGTCCACCTGCTTGCCCACTTCGCCTTTCAAGCTTGCGGGTGTTCGGTACGGGTAGCCCGACTTCGGGGTAAAGCCCTCCTCCAGAAGAATCCTGTGCTCCGCTACTTTAGCTACCCCTAGCCTGTCATGGAATAGGCCTCGGTGTTCTCTGAACACTTTGCGAATTAGGCTGCGCTCTTCCGGCTTCAGGTGAGCCGTCATGTCCTCTGGGAGGATCGATACCGCCACTCGTGTCGGCCTAGGTCTAGGTACATATTCTATTTCCCCGAACGCCCGGTCCTCATCGAAGATCACCCCGACCGTCATTGCTCGCCTCTGATACGACCGCAGCTTGCTGGCGTGAACCAGCTTCCTACCTCCTTCGGGTATCTCCACGAAGTATGAGTGTTCGCGAAACTTTCCGACAACACTTCCCGGCCCCTTCCACTGTGGAAACATCTTTCCTGGGCGCTGATCGTCAAACACCAGTACACTGTCGCCTATCTCAAAGGCTTTGCCCTTCGCCCTTCGGTTGTGCTGGGTCGCGTACGCGTTCTGCTGCTTTGAGCTTATCAACTCTGCTACCTCCGCCGCATGCTCCAAACGGGCCTTCAGCTCTTGCATATACTGTGATGGGGACGGTCCCAGTGTCGCTGGTACACTCATCTGCCCTTCCCAGCCGCGCTTTAACACGGCTAACGGGCCGGTTGGCTCACGCCCATACAACATTTGGAACGGCGCTATTCCTGTCGTGTCGTGCGGCACTTCGCGGTACGCCCATAAAAGGAACGGTACAAATTTGTCCCATTCTCTTCCTTCGTCCTGGATTATATGGTACAGCATGTTTTTGAACGTTCTGTTCCAGCGCTCTACAGCTCCATTGCTCTCGGGGTGACCCGGAGTAGAAAACCTCGGGGAGCAGCCTAACCTCTCCAAAAATTCCTTTGTGAGTTCAGCCGTGAAGTTCGTCCCGCAGTCGGAAGCGACGACCTCGGGTATCCCTGTTCGGCTGAACACCGTCAGGAGGGCGTCACAGGTAGATTTCGCGCTGAGGGAGCGCAAGCACACCACCTCGGGCCAGCGTGTGCACAAGTCGATGATGCACAATGCGTACCGATGGCCCCTCCCTGAGGGTGGATCCAGTGGGCCGATAACGTCGACGTTAATCTGCTCAAACGGATATCGCGGCCTCGCTAAGGGTTCTATCGGCACCCTGTCCGTCTGGCGGCGATCGGACCTCGTCTGACACCCATGGCAGCTGTCGCAATATCTCCGTACATCTCCCTCAATCCCTGGCCAATAAAAGCTGTACTTGATTCGTGCCTTGGTTTTTCTCAACCCAAGGTGGCCTCCCCAGTTTGACTCATGGGCCACCTTAAGAACCTCCTCCCGCCGGGACTCGGGGAGCACCAACTGCATTACTGGTTTCCCCAGCAATTTATCCTTGTGGTAGAGTAGCCGATCTACCTCCGTCATGCCTGCTTTACCGACCCTGGCGTTTTCCCAGCATTCTCGCAAAGTAACATCACTCCGTTGCTCCTTTTTGAAAACTGCCGTAGCACTGCTTTCCCCTGTTACGCTGTCATCTGTTTTCTCCGCGTCATGCAAATCGCTTTCACTCTCTTTCCCGGTGACGATGTGCACTCCAGCGTGGGGCGCTGCGATCTCTTTGACTGGTTCTCCGCCCGGTTCGACCGACGCTTGCTCTGCCTGTTCGACCCCCCTGTAGTCTCTGACCTGGCGGTTATCTGTTGCTCCCATGCCTTTCACGTCCCACTCTTCCCTCAGGGACTCCCAGGCTTCTTCTGACAGCAAGCAGTCTGTCTTCGACACTAGTTTGTCGGTCAGGGCGCATACTACTGGCACCGCCTCTCGTATGTCCGAGAAAATGCCCAAGTCACGGTTTATTATAAGGGGTGCGCACGACTGCGAGTTTAGCCTGCACTTTCTCGCCAAAAGCTGACACTAACTCAATGGATCCATACGGTTTAATCAAATCCGGAGGGACCATGCTCTCTCGCACGACCGTTATTTCGGCACCTGTGTCCAAAATTGCGTTAATACGCCTATCCTGACACGCCAGCGTTACCGGTCTTAGTTCGCTTTGTGCGGCGACCCCTTCCTGTGTTGCCACACGTGCGGAGAGGCTGTCCCCTTTGGCGTTGGGTGCCGCTCCCCTCGAGTTGTGTGGGCAGTCGGCCTTCTTGTGTCCCATTGAGCCGCACGAGAAGCACCCTCTATTCGCCGCGAGCTCGACATGTAGGTGGCGACAGCGTCGCGCTGCTAGTGTGGATGCTCCGCTGAGCGGCCCATAAGAATGCACACTGTGGGCGCGCTTCGTGCCTTTTTCCCGCCGTATGTGCGCACGAAAGGTGCAAACAAGAGTGGTATGCTGTAGTTCGGTTCCTCAACGTTTAATGTATAGCATGGAAGTGGAAGTCAGTTTTCATTACTACGCCAAAAAAATCGGCGACTCATCGGGAATCTCAGAATGGCCGTAATAGCGACAATGAACTTGTACGCTGTGGCTCGTAGCAAGCTCGATCTTTCCAGACTATGGCTTTGAGCCTTCAATAAAAGCATAAATAGAAACAAATCAGGAAGCCTCGATCTCTGAAATTCAGTTTACAACGGCAATCTCAATCGCTTTCACTGGTAGCATGACGCATTCTTGCATTTGTGGGATGCCCTGAAATGGTAACACTACTTAACTGCTCCGAAATTCTTTCTAAGAGCTTACGATATTTTTTGTGTGTTCAAAAGGCAACATAAAATTACTGAATTTTGATCAGTGCAGAGATATAAATGTAACCGCTCAACGGGTCTTTTAAATGAAATTTTAACGACTCTGAAGGAAGGTTTGATGAATAATGGTTTCGGATCACTTATTTACGGCTTTCGTCGCAAGTGAACTTGCGAATTGAATTGTCAACGCACGCAGTACAATCAACATCTCATGTTTAGCTAGGTTTTCGCAAAGTGACAAGCAGGTTTACAGTGTGCAAACCAAGCTTCTGGGACCTCACAGTGAGCACAAATTTTCTGTTACGGCTGCTATGTTGACCATTTGCGTTCCTTTTAAAATCTCAGAGGTGCCTGCAACAGCGAGATGTGTTTGCATTCTTGCGTATAAGGCCGCTTGTATACGAACCCTAAAGATGAATGAAGTTGCGCTGTTGCAGATGTAGTAAAACATTTCCTTTTTATTTCTCGTTGCGAATCAGCGCATGCAACGGGTTCCCGGTAACTACGTTGTTTTGTAAACAGAATATCGCTTTTGTCTTGGCATTTAATTCTTGAGGATTGGTCAAAAAATAAAATTCTGTGCATTTAGTTTTTTTTTCGGGACGGGGGGGGGGGGGGGGGGGGTCCTGCCAACGTTGCAAGAGCAGCGAGAAGAGAACGCATGTAACACGAAAAGCCAAACTATAGTTATCAGTAATACTTACAATCGAAACTACACTAGGCGTCGTGTTCTGTAGCGATGAAAAAGCAGTACGCATTTTCAAAACTGATTAACCCCCTTTTGGTCCGGGATTGCCCAGGAATTGTGGCTCGCCTTTTTCAAAATTGTATTGAAAGCAAGCGTTGTGGGAAAAAAATTTAGAAAAAATACAGCGAGTCATGGCACACACCCCTCACATATGTGGGCAACAACGCGCATTATATTATGCGTTTTCCCCTCTTTCTTTAAACTTACGTCCACCTTAAGAGGTTAAGACGTGACCATATTAGGCATTTGGTTATGCTGAGTGAGACACGTTTCTGGACAAGGTGATTCATGTCGGATTTAAAAGTGATATATATGAAAATTACACACGAAATGCCACATGACAGACGCAAACTCACAACTGCTTAATTTTATCTAAAAATCCCCCCTAAATACTCTTGCGCATCCATAGAAACGTATTTTAAATAATACGTAAAATTAGCAACTCGATACAGTTGGATAAATGTTTATTCCTCCTCCCCAGTATTATCAACGACTGTCGAAAAATGGTATTTATTTTAGGAATGGTACGAGAAAGACCCGATCACACAGGCGCTTGCGGGTGTAAAATACGTGTCCGGTAATGTATGGGCGATAGCGCACGGGTCGTGTGCAGTGTAAATGTTTTTGTTTGTTTCTTCTTTCTATAAGGACACAGCGCAATTTTACAAGGGTGTGGAATTTGCACCCGTATGCACAGGTCTTGTGTCGCTGCTTACCCGTTTTGCGTACTAAACTTGTATCCTTTTAATAATCACCACGCCACCTTCAAAAAGCACCCTTCGACGTTCCCGAAACGGCAGACGACTGCACTCAACAATAAGAAAAGTGCAATGTCTGGAAGCAGTGTTTATAACAAGTTTCACACTCAAGCGGTGACCAGGGCGAAGATGTTTCGTGGAATTAAACCAGCGCATTAACCCGCAACGGCCGCTGATTATTGCGTTTCTAGAGGAAATGCGCAAGCAGAGGTGACTATGTCATTGCTTACTGCCAAACGAGCACACATATTGGTAGTTTTGTCGTGTGCAGCACGCGTCTTGCGCTGCACGCAACGTGAAAAAGCAGACGACGCGAGAGCGCCATCCACACTAGGAGCGGTTCGTCCCGCCGCCGCCAGGGGCCGACTGTGTTCGCGCTCGGGGCGAATACCATTGCTTTGTGTCTGTCCGCTGTGTGCCTCCCGAATCGCGTGTGAGTCGGTCTGGGTCTCTCTTTCCCTCTCGTGTATGCGAGAGAGAGAGAGAGAGAAAAGACTTTATTGAATGTTCGCCTGCAGGAGGGACGAGCAAAGGCTCCGCGGAGCCACCCCGTCTCTCGACGCTGCCTAGGGCGTCCTCGAAGCATTGCCCCGCAGGCGTCCGCCAGTTCGGCGCGCGAGGGGCCTTCGGGGATGTCCCCTCGAGGCCTCCGTCGGCGCTTCCCCGGGCTTCTGCCTGGCGAGAGCCGCTCTCCTCCGTTCTCTGCTCGGGCTTTTTCACCGCGCTGTCTTTGCCCCGCGCCTCCTCGAACGTTTGCAGCAGCGCCGCCAATGTTGGCGTTTTCTTCCACCCCTCACCCTCCTGCAAAGTTACGTATCGGAGAGCCTCTTCAGATAGCGTGTTCTTAAGCTGGTCTGCTACTAGCAACTCAACTAGCCCTTCAAACGTGTTGACACCCCTTTCTTCAACGTAGAAATTAAAATAACTCTGCAGGCGAGTTGCGAACGCCCTCCAGCCTTCACTAGGTAGCTTCTTCGAGGTTAGGAACCTCCTTCGATATTCCCCTGCCGAGAGTTTCAACTCCTCTAGCACCACTTTTTTCAGCACTTCATACTCCCTGTGCTGCGATGGTGTCAAGCGCGTTGAAAGGAACCGCACCTTCTCCGCAATCAGAGGGAATACAATTTGGCCCCAGTGTTCCTTCGGGACAGCGTACGCTTCCAGAGTGTTTTCGACTGCCTCGAACCAGACAGGCACTTCTGCTTCTGCCGGAAACTTCGGTAGCGCTCCTGACAACCATTTTGAGTACCGACACAACTCCGCCCGCGCGTCACTTCTCTCCAACACTGTGGCGTTTTGCGCCGCATTTTCTTCTCTCCTACTCGCTCGTAATTTTTCCAGCTCGAGCTCGAGTTCGAGGGCCCGGCGCCGCTCCTCCGCAGCTCTGACCTCAAGTTTTTTCATGTCCATTGCCGTCTGGCTAAACGGCGCTCCAGGCGCGGCCAAACTGCCGTCCGACACAACCGTCTCCTCTCCGTCGCCCATTGTTCTCACCTTCCGCCTGAACCGCGTGTTCATGCACCCCTTAGTGCCCACCCAGACAGCGATGCTCACGCCAAGGTGAAGAACAAAGAGGACTCACCCTCCGACGAGATAATTTCCGATTCTTTTTCTGTATGCCTAGCCCTTTCTTCCCCTAAAGACACTCCCCTTCTGCGGACGTTTCGGTCACTCCTGCCACCTCACTTCACTGAAATTCACCTTCTTTGGGTTCCTGGTCATGCAGGGATCACATACAACGAGACTGCCGACTCTCTAGCAAGGGTAGCACTTTCTGGGCCTGTAGTAGACGTCGTAGAGCCGACACCTTTAATAACAGCAGCTAGGTACCGTAGGATGCTGAAACTCCAAGTACAGCAAGAATCGGTTTTATTATCATTAAGGGATTTCAATCATCTTAAATTTTCATGGAAACCTGAATGGTGCAGTCTCCTCCTCCGCTACCCGTTCTGCCGACTGCGCCAGTAATTGTTCGTTGGAGTTCCGCCTCGCACGCCAACTGGAGGTTGGGGTGGCTTTGCGGTCTTCCGGGTAGCCGATCTCCTCATTGCAGACAAATGGGGCCTCGAAGACGAAGTTGAAGTAATGCAAGGAATATTTATGTACACTTATTTACATTTGTACATTACAGTCAAAAGCGGAAAACATTGGGACTGACTTCCTCGGCAAAGCCGATGGTGCACGCACCGCACCGTAAATCAGAACGGCCGGCCGGACTCTCGCGCTCCGGTTTTAGAACACGGAGAGTCCAGCCCACATGCAGAAAACATCCAATCATGACACACCACCAATATGATGGACACGTACACTCGCTCCCTCTATGTGGCAAGAGCGCACAGAAATATACAAGACGAAAATACCCCTCTCCCCCCGTGGGGTACTCTTTGACCTGTCCGCCTCGCATTCCCCACCAGGCCGTCGCCCTCATCGGCTGCGTGTTTCTCGGAAAATGAAGGGTGCGGACAGGCCGGCGGCAGGTGGTCCCTTGGCCTCCTGAACGGGTTGCCGCGGGCAGCCGACACCACTGCCTGCGATGAGTCACGCATTCCCACGTGCGAGCGGCTCACGCGTGTCCCTCCCGGTTTCCGTGCGCCGCGAGAAATTCCCGGAGGTCTGGTTGCCATCCTGCCCGGGTGAACGGCCTTCCCGATTCTGTGCGGAACCGTCGACATCTTTACAGTGGGCCCACGGTTTGAGGCCCACGGTCAGCTTTATTTCCTCCGAGTTGAGATCGTGGAGGTTGTACACGGCTGTGCAGTCTGTGTACAGTCCTTTTATAATATCAATAAATTTGGCTCCTACTTGTGTCTCACTCAGCTTTCCCCACAGCTTTTGGTGCGGGATTGAATCATACGCTTTTTCCATGTCCAGGAAGGCCAAATAGAGCTGAGATTTGTCTGCGTGCTTCATTTCCATTGCTTGAGTGAGTGTGAAGATGTGGTCACTTGTGCGGCGGTGCGGTCGAAAGCCGTTTTGGGATTCTGTTAAGATGCCGTTGGTTTCACAGTAGCTTTGTAGTCTGCGGTTTAGCACTGAGCTAAGCAGTTTTGACACGTTGCTTAGCACTGTTATTGGCCGGTAGGCGTTAAGGTCATCTTCGTTGCTTCCTTTGCCTTTGAATATTAGTTTGACCCTCCCTGCTTTCCACTTGGGTGGTATTTTCTGCGTATCCAGGATTGTGTTGAAGCAGTGGCGCAGGGTTTCTCTTGCATTCGTTTTCATTGCTTTTATAAACTCGTTGGGGATGTCGTCGATGCCTGTTGCCTTTTGGTTCTTTAAGTCCTGTATGCGTCGTTTGAGTTCTGTGGGTGTGATGGGGCCTACCAGGGAGTCTTCAATGTCAGCAGGGGTTGTGCTTTGTTTGGTTTCTGGCCCTAGGGTGGTTGTTTCCTGAGGGTGTACGACTTGCAGGGCCCCGAAGTGGGTTGTCATGTGCGCTTCCATCTCTTCTTTTGTGCTTAGTTGAAGGCCGGACTGTGTCTGGAGGGTGAAGGTTGTTCTAACAGGTTGGTTGGGTTCAAGGGAGTGCACGTATCTCCAGAACCTTTCACTGTAGTGCTTCCTTTCCTTTGTTATATGTTTTCTTCTTGTCTGTATGTTGTAGCTATTTTTTCTGCCACAAGTTTACGTACTTGTTCTTTTTTTTCTATGTACTGTTTCCAAGCAGTTTCTTTTGCTGCAGTGTCCTCCTTTGTATGCCGGTGTAGTCTGGACAAGGTACGGCGCTCGGCTATTGCAGCTTTTACTGTTTTGTCGAACCATGGTGTTGATCTTGTTCTTGTTCGTTGTTCGGTTTTGCCGATCGCATGTTCGGCTATCTTCAGGCAACGTTCTTCGAGCTCTTCGTACGTTGCTACGTCCTCTAATTCAGACTCCAGCTGAAGAGAGAAAGCTTCAAGTCTTTCTTTATCTTTGGTTTTCCAGTGCTGTTTTGCTGGCCTTGTCCTTTTGTCCACTTTATGCTGTGGGCAGAGGTTTAGTTGCAGGCTTATTCGATTGTGGTCACTCCCACAGCTGTTTGCCTTTTCCTCGTCAACGCACATAGAGGTTATGTGTATTGTTTTGAGGAGGGCTTGTTTGTTGTAGAGGACATAGTCGATGGCCGACTTACTTGAACGGCAGGACCATGTGTATCTGCCTTGGCACACTGTTTCAAGGTTCGCTATTTGAAGGTTGCCTTTTTTGACCAAGCGCCGAAGGCCTGATGCATCCTTTTCTCTTCCTTCCAGTTCCATAATGTGGCAGTTAAAATCGCCCAATATTGGTTGGTCCTTGAGCGTGTCTTCAATGTCTTTTTCTATGCATTTATAGATGTTGGCATTCCACGTTTTGTCTTTGGGGTTTGTGGCCATGTAGGCAACACAGATGTTTAGTACCTGAGTCCCTATTAGTACCTTTATCCATGCGTGTTCATGACATTGGCTTTCAGGCGGATATTCTTGTGTGTTGGGGAGTTGAGTGATGAAGCCAATTCCTCCTCCTCGTTTTTCTTGTGTGCCCCTGTTCTTTCCAATCCACGTCAGACCATTTCTGAGTTTAGGTTCATCTTGCCCCCTCAGGTGTGTTTCTGTTAGGGCATAGATATCTATGTTTTCCTTTTGAATTTGGTCCTGCAACTCCGCCCATTTCAATTTGCTGCTTCCCTGCATATTGAGGAGACATATGGTGAGGTTTCTTTTGTTTTTGTTCTTGTTACGCCTGTGTCTCCTCAACTTGTGGGGCTTGCAGTGGTCGTGTCCTATTTCGCTGTCCTGGCCTGCTGTGATGCTTGTCAGTAGCGTCTTGTTTGGCACATCTGTGCGAAGGCCGCGGTCATTGCTTGAGCCAGTGTTTCTGCAGCTGTCCGTTGCTGTCCGTCCGTGTCTTTACTACACTAGAGATGGCGCCAGCTGTGAAAGTGCACTCGGAAAGCACCAAATTCGAATGGGAAAAACGTTGAAATTTGAACTTTAAAAGTGTCTATAGTATACTGTCAATTTGAATAGGCGTGGGGAGGAAGGTGTCAGAAAACGTGTGCGGGTATGAGAAAGAATGGGCTGGTGCGTTAATCCTTAATAATAAGAGTGAGAAGTTCAACAATTGGGAAGGGTTTCAGACAAAGGGACATCATCGCTCCGAAATGATTTAAAGCTTGTCTAGAGGGATGTTTAGGTGGCTTGATGCAGCTAAGAGTAAATGGAGAGTATTTGAGCCTCTCTGTATTTGCGGATGGCATAGTGCTGCGTTGACTCAACACTGTGACTGGGGGGTTTCGTATTTGGGACATTGGTGAAGGAGGAAAGTTCGGCGAAATGCTCTGCACTACCCACTGCAGGTCCTCTCCTAATTATTAGGAGAGCGCCTGCAAAGGATGCTTGAGGAATGCTACCCATAAAGCTCAGTCAAAGGGTTGAGTTTAGACAAATGCGAATCCATTGAAAGTAAGCGAAGTAGAAAGCCTGCCGTTTAGCTTGGGTATTGAAATACAGACTGAAAGGTCAGTGAATACAGCTACCCGGGGCAAAATGTGGGTGCTGATCCCAAGCATGAGTAAATTTGGTGTAGGATTGGTGTGCGGTGGGGTGTGTTTGGCAAGAAATGTCGAGTGATCACGAGGAGGCTGTCTTTGTCACTAAAAATATTGCCATGGAGCCAGTGTGTACTCCTAATGAGGGCTTATGAGAAAATACTCCGGGGACTTACTAAGAACCGTGGAAGGAAGTTAAAGGGGCACTGACACAAAATTTCGAAGGCGAGATAACTTCGGAAATAGATTGGTGTGAACACACATACATCATCTGCAAAATATCAGCAGCGAATACAGCCTAGAACATATTTAAAATCAATGTTAAAGTGTGCGAAACGCAACCGAACAGCCAGCAGAGGACCACACGCAATCGACATCCCGTGGATATTGTGTAAATAAACAACATCCAACACGTCACGAGTTTGCCGCTTCCGCACTGCCGGCGTTTTCCGCCGGCTCGCCCGGCTCACCGCTCCAATCGGAGGGCCGGAGGGCGGAGCTTCTGCTCTCGAGAACGAACGACCCCGATCGTCGGCGGCGGAGGCGCCGTGATTTCGTCAGCTCATCGGGCAGCTGGCCGCGACCAAAGTTCTACAGCGATTCCAGGCACTCTGTTTCTATTACTTGTTATTTACATTGGATGCGAAAACGCGCCGGAGACACGAAAAGCCCACTGAGCGAGCCGCATGGTCGCTGTGCAGGCGGCGGCCACGGTCCCGGAGTGGCCCAGGCCGGCGGCGCAGGTAGCTCGAGTGATAGATTGTTGCCGCTGCACGAAATTGTACCAAGTTCCAACCACGGCAGCTTATATGAGAAAGGAGTTGATGCGATGGTGGGTTGCATTAAAGGGATACTGAAGCACTTTTTACAAAAAAAGAGATTTTGCTCCCATTTTATTATTTTTCACACGGCGAACTCGAAAATCAAGTCAAAACTTGGCATAAACTATTACAAACCACTTAATTTTGGCAAAAATGAACAACAGGTGCCTAGGGGCATTTGGCGAACCTCACCGCCGTTCGTGATTGGTAAAGTCTTCGTGACGTCGTCGTGAGGACCCTCGGAGGAGGCGGAGCACGAAACGCGTTCCCAGCGGGTCGTCGCGGTAGAAAATGCTATATGGCCCCGAGGACATACCGTGGCGCCACCTACGAATGACGTCACTTGTAGGACGCCGGGTCGGGTTGTCGTCTGCTACAACCCATTTCCTGTGCGTATGCGGCCGCGTGCGTGCGTCCGTGTGCGTGTGTGTGTGTGTGTGGCCACCGTACCGCCCCCCCCTTCCGCTCCTTGTGGATTTGATGCAAATTACCCAAAAAAAATTGTCTGCAACCCGAATAATCCGGGCGAGCAATCAGCGACTCGCTTTTTCCCGGCGACACCACCGCGCCCCACAGCTCGTACGCAGGCTGCCAACGCCAAGGACGATGCAACTGATGGCGAGAAAAGTACACTGTAAATTCATTATGAAATACTTGCGACGTGACATATGTACGAGACTGTGTGTGCAAGGAAACACCTTGTAACAGCGACGGAAGCGCGTCGCTCACTTGTGATATCACCGCGCTTACTGCTCGCCTTGCCTGGTAAATGAATGAGTACGTGAGAACGGTGATCAGATTGCTTCGCCGCGCATGCTTAAAAGTACTGCTATGATGCGCAGTTTGGCTTAAGCAGTGCCTATTACCCCTACAATGTTTTTCATAGTTATTCCCGGATTTGATTAACGATCACTGCCGTAGCCTGTACTCTGCAGGGCTGATATGTTTACTTTTCGTGACAACTTGTCCGCAATGTATAAATGCTTACGAACGCGAGTTTTCAACGCCTGCGAGAGGGTTTGGACATGGCTATATTTAGTTTTCATTAGGACTTCGGCGTGGGAATGTATAATTGTAACGTGGGCTCTTTTATGTTTACAGTGAGCCTGCCTTCCTCTATCAATGAAACTAACGATTGCTCACATAAGGCGAGGCTGTGTACGAGGCGAAGCACGTCGTTACTGAATTAGGGTAATCGGGAGTTTTAAAATAGGAGAACCGAGCGTTGGGGGCCCCCAAAGTGATGGGGGAACACAAACGCAACACGCGCGCGCGCGACGAAAGGGTCTTCTCGAACCGCTCGCCGCCGGCTTCGGATGCACGAAATCGAATGTTGGGAACTTTAAGCTTAAGGTGCTGCTGCTGCTACACTAGGTTTTCAAATGCCATTTGGCTCAAATTTGAGCCAAATGAGCACCGAGAGAGACATTTGAGATTTCAAATGCCATTTCCAGTACTCTCGGACGCAGCGTCTTCGATCGGCAATAAAAAATATAATACTTCCATACGTTAAACAAACAAAATATTGTTGTTTGTGAAACTTTGTTCACTGTTTATTTACTTAAAATACGAAATCAACATATTTAATTTTCATACTATCAAAACCAGTGGGTCATTTGCAAAAAACACACACAAAAACAACGCAAGGCAGCCATATTTAGAGTCAAAACTGGTGTCTCTTCTAATTTGATATCATTTTACTGCCTCGGACTAACGGAACGGGGCAACAGCGCCACTACAGCACAGCGAACAGTTGTGAAAGCTTTCAAATGCCATCGAAATTGTAGTGTAGCACGGCGGATTCTGAATGGCATTCGAAGCAACCCATTTGAGCCAAATGACATTTGGTTCAAATGACATTTGGACCCTAGTAGTTGTTGCTGCCGCGACCTGCGTCGGTTCGAGCTGCTCCGTCGGCCGTGCGGGCAGGCACGGCGGTGTGTGCGCGGAGCGTTCCTGCGAGCAGTAAACGCTTCATGATTTCTTGCTGTACACATTTGTTGCAAACAATGGAAATCTAGAAACTTAGCTTGGCAATCATCGTAGTCTACATTGTTGATCGGGGAAACGAGCCGCAGCTTACGCTTCGGTCGCACACGTACGCCACCACGCTCAAGTTGTTTGCGGAGAATGTACCACAGTTGATACGGTTATAAAATCCCCACGACGTCAAACTGCGCTTGACGCACTGAGCATTAACTTCAAATGACGGAAATTAGCACGAAAATACTTTTAGAACGCGCGTCCTAAGCTAAGCGTCACGCGCTGCAAGCCAACTGTGCCGCAAGGTAGGAACGGTGATCCTACAAGTGACGTCAAAACGATCGCAGCGCCAGCCTCTCCAGTGGTGGGCCTCGCGGCCGCATTTGCTATGGCATTTGTTTAAGGACGATGCTATATGTACTACGTAGTGAAGTCCCACCGGAAATTGCTATACGCACTACCCATATAGCGCCATCTATGGGTGCTGTCAGAAACACTTTTTTTATGTTTTTTAACGTACGTGGTCTCAAGCGTTCGGCCGGTCTGGCCGGTCGACATGGCTGCTTTTCGTCGCTTTTGACCGATCCATGGATGGATCGATCCCACAATCTTTTTGCGACAAATCACGGTAATAAAGTGCAAGTCTTGAGTCGTGGGCCGGGCTGATGTACACGATTCGCGCCAGGGCCGTCAAGCTGGCGTGGCAACTTTCCGATCGCGCCGTCAACACACCGCAGTTGTTCGAAGACGGCTTGCCCAATCTGAAGGTAGGTATTTCTGGCCTCGTTGGTTTGTCCCGTAACCCTTGCTTTACTGATGTTGAAGGAGGAGACCCGCATCGACCACCGAGCTTGTGTTTCCGTCACCAGCCTTTCCAGCCGATGAGCGAGCATGCATGCGTTGTCGCGTGGCCCGTGCAACTGAACGGTGCGAACGCGTATTGTATAATGAGATAAAACGCGCTAACAAGACGAGGACGAAGAGAGAATACACAAGCACAAGCGCGTATTGTATGCCTTCAGCGCGTTTCCCCTCGCCTTGTTAAATGTCGTTGCATGCATTGTTACAAGTGGGATGACGCATAAGGACAAGCACTTTTTTAATCAACAAGTGTGAAGCTATTAGCAGAGTCCGTCTATTAGTAATGATAGATGGGGGGAGTCAGTGCTGATGCTTGGATCCGCTTCCTAGTGCCGAATAGGCATGGAGGCGTATACCTTTCTCAAGGCCAAAACATCGTTCCAAGTTGTAGTGAAAGGTGTGGAACAGACCATGAAGGCACCCGTGCCCTTTTTCTTATCGTTTCTCTTTGAATCAGTCTCGTATTTATGCATTGAGAACCAATTCGGCCAGCGGCACACTTTATTGGTTCCTTATGCATGGGCGTCAGGATTTTATCTTGAGGGGGCCGGCAGATCCAGTTTCACGAAGGAAGAGGCAGAGGGCATGGGGGAAGGTGCAAGTGCTGGGGGGGACATGTATACGTTCCCATTCTGCAGTATGATTCTAATCTTGTACATTGCTATTTTGAATCAGAAGTGGTTTTCTTTGGGTGGCACTTTTTCCTAAAAAAATGGTAGTTCTTACTGTAAACAGCACCAGGCAGCAAAAAAAAGGATATCAGTTCTAACTGCGGAGGAAAAAGGTTCACGTCAATTTATAAGGCTGTGTCAAAGACTACGACAGCTTCTGTATGTGGTGTGGTTCCAGTTGGGCTAACAAGTGATTTGCAAAAAAATTGGACACCAGTTCACACTGTGTGGTCGCATACAGCTCTGCACCATCTGCCCCAATTTTCTGTGACTGGCAATAAAAACTGGCTGCTTCAAAATAATAATAAAGAAATTTCTTAGCCACAATTACATTCAGGCAAAAAGTATTGTGCAGCTATTTCATGTAATAAGAGTTGGCATGGAAAATCATGCTCAATAGGTTTTTCACGAAAGTTGGTTTGAAGAATTGAAATTGGGCCAGTAGAACAAAAAATAACACAAAATGAAGAAGGTCCTGGGTTTTGCCATGTACATTTTTTTGCTCTTTTTCTATCATGTATAGAAGGAACACAGCCGTATTGCTGATTATATTGCACCTTTGGTTTTACAGGTCACCCAGAAAGGACAACACCAACTGAAGCTGAGGATATGGTGTAATAAAAATTTACTTTATATTGTAAAACAATGGCAGTGGTGATGTCTTCTTGAAAGTGTAAGAAACAACAGCCTTTCTTGGACCTTCTGCATGGAGACTTATTTTTGGATAACCTGAAAATAATGTGAAATAGTTAACTCGTTTCTTCTTGTCTTCTTTTTCTTTTAGGGTGGAGGGTGCTTCTATTTTTTTCAGGTTGTTTCGAGTTGACTGTTTTTCACGATTGGTTCAGTTATTTAAGCATTCTAGAGTAGACATATTCTCATTACAACTGAGCAGACGTCGCCTGACGTTTACCATGCTAAGCGTCACACGTGCACCCTGCATGCTCACCATGAGCACGGACGAGTTGCATTGTATGAATGAAGATAGCACAGAATTCTTTTATCAGCATGTAACCACCTAAGAGTCACATACTGGAGCAAAATCATGGGCATCTTATGTGCATAGAAATAATAGCAGTTGCCCTGCCAGTTGGAAAACATACAATTCAAACAACGCAGATGCTAATCAATATAATTCCGTCTGCTTAGAAATGGCCTCTTTCCTGTATTTTCTAGTTTATAGAATTAACATGACGCTTGGCTGCAGCAGCTCTGGTAAACTAGAAAGTGTCAACAATGAAGAGATGGGCATTGCTTCCACATTTTACATAGATAATTTTTTTTTTACCATTCGTGATGTGAAATTTCCTAGGCGAGTCTTTGGAGCTTGGTAAGAAACTGTTACAATGAACAAAGTAAAACGTGGTGGACAAATGGCACTGCTAGCATGTGACATAATGTACGTGAAAGAAAAAAGTTCTATACATCTTCCTTTTCCTGTGTCTGCATGTAAGCGCCTTTATTTACCAAAAGAAGGCCGAGTGGGAAGAGGGGTGTGAAACGTTTAAAGGTCACATTGCAAAGGAATGTTTCCTAAGCGTTTCTTAAACACTATGGATGAGCTGCTTTACATCAGAAGCGTTTCTTACTATCACATTTAGCCCCGGTGACTTTCTTGCACAGCTTAACCGCCATGCGGAAAAGCCAACTTTAACAGCTCGAGGCAAGGTGTACAAACTCATATGAGCACAGGTGCATATGTTCTCCCGTTTGTACTCAGGAGTTCCTGTAGAACATGCTTTAGTTAACTGCTGCGTAGTCAATCAAAACTGGTGTTTTGTGCGCCGCCGAAACCACAACGCGCTAAGAGGCACGGGGCAGCGTTGTAGACACATCTCACTCAGCGATCTTTAGTGTTGATCGAAACATCGGGTACACGCAGTAATTTCTCGCCTTCATCGTAAATTCCACGCAGCCTTGGCTGCCGGGAATCGAACCCGAGACATTGTACCCCCTGCAGCCATGAGAGACCATGCGAAATCTGAGCAATCTGGCGCCTGATAAATCTTATTAAGGCGAATAAAGCCGCCGTGGGATATTATTTAGAGAGTTGGCAATACCCAGGAATGAACAGCTTCGGGCTACACATACTTGCTTACACAAAACTCAAAAATATAATAAGCAAAAAATGACGCGGCCGGCCCGACCCAACATACGATATGTTGATCAACACCGTATTAACCGTATGTTGTGCACCGGCTGCCCGCGTAATTTCTGTTCCTGCCTCGATTAAAAGCTCAAACGCGTAGTAAACGTCCCTGTGGGCAGCCATAATCTATTTCGCGCCCATGACTGCAGCGCAAACTTTGCCGTGACCGAAAAGGTACGTTGCCGTTCGTACGGAGGTCGCGTGAGCCCGCCACCAAGCAAGCTCGGGAGTGTTTCTGACAGCTCCTCATAGATGGCGCTATATGGGTAGTGCGTATAGCAATTTCCGGTGGGACTTCACTACGTAGTACATATAGCATCGTACTTTGTTTAATTGATCCCACGATGACCAGTCTGAGTAGTGAGTTTATCGTACACCCGTACTGTTCGACCCTCTCGCCCGTGCACGAGCGGCGACGGCGACAAGTGCCGGCGACGATGACAACACTTCTGAGGAATACGTGTCCCAACCGGCAACGTTCACCCGCCTGAGAAACCGCTGAGTCGCCAAAACCACGACCGAACGCGCTGTCACACTACGCCGACGGCGACACAAACACGTCGGCCGATGGAAAATCGCCGTAGGGTGACTGACTCACCGGCCGAAGAAGCCAACAAAATCGGTAACCCGACCGGTCGCCCGACGCGTCGTCGGGAATCGACCCAGAAGCGAAAACTGCTCCCCGACAACATCCGTGCCGCAATGAATGCGGCTCTATTTTGATAGTTTCTGGAGTGTAATAAACTCAGTAAGGTCCACGAAGCCCATGCAACTCAACACTAGCGCTAATGCAATCCGTATGCTTCGGCTGTGCTCTTCGGCGACGCCGCTACCCCGGAGCTGCAAGCTGTAAATGCGTGTGCGATCGGCTCGTCTGTAGAAAATGTAAGGTCAGTTTCGGGCAGAAGAAGAGTTACGTAGGGTAATTTGGGTAATAAGGAATCAATATCGGCAAAGGTTTTTAACGTGAACAGTAAAACCAAAGTACGGCAAGCACTATACCCGCAGTGGGAAATCGCAGTCGCAGCCGCGCACACACATTTTTACGAGCGCTTTCGCGAAGTAGCGGAGTTGATGGCAATAAGCTGTTGTGGGGGCTTCGGGGAACCTTGCTGTGCAAGCGCTATTTAAGAAATTTCAGTTTACCAGCCAGGAATTCTGTAAACCAGTTAGTAAACACCGACGTATGACACGGCAAGATGGGCCCCCATCTATTACCTAGGCTATTTTGCAGCGTGTCGTCATTTGGGCGGTGGCGTAGTTCTCTCGCGCGTCGCGCCCGTGCGCTCTACGTCGCGGGTTGAATTCCCAGCAAAGTCAGTTGTTTTTTTTTTTTTTTTTTCTGCTGTTTTTTTAGAAGGTATGGTTTGCGTATGCATTTGTGAATCATTTGCTGTGCTGATTTTGAGAAGCAACTACCTTTGCAATGGAAAATTTCCTTCGAAACAGCAAGTGGCGTCTTGAGCCACAACAATTAATTTCCCTTTTCTTGCACCGTGTTTCTCGAAAATGCGGTACCATGCATGGTGGCATTCTTTATTAGAAGAGGTTAAATTTCTGCTGACGTACGCTATAATTTATATGCAAATTTGAAGTGCTACAGAGGTCTTTTCGCCGGGGGTTCATCCATAACATCCATATTATTACTGCCGCGGCACCAGCGCACAGCTCTTTTTTCTTTGTCCGTGATCCAACAAGAAGTTGAGGAGCACATACAGTACAAGCAGCGCACACGCCAGTACGCACGAACAGTTTCCGTCATGCAGCGGCGACACGATACTCCAATTTTGATTTTTTTTTGCGACGTCACCACTGCTGTTCTAGATTTTAGAGCCGATATCCCGCCGCTGGGGCTTTTGTAACTACGAAGCGTCATCACTTAGTTCAGCATGAGCTATATTGAAACGCTTTAGCCAGTAGTGATCCCTTCTGAGGCACTCATATCACGATAAGCCCGTTTTCATAACAGGTGCTCATGCGCGCACTGCGTTACAATGACCGACGAAGAAGATTGCTGCTTTTGCCAGGAGATACGGGAGGTTGGTGAGAGGCAAAGGCACCCCAGGTGCGCCACAACCACCAGAAAGCTAGAAAAATGTGTGCCTCAACACGGCTGTGCTGGAGGTTGCATCGACAGAATGGCACCCCGATACTGCCTCGAAGCAGCCTGTCCGGGAATGTCTAGCTGGAACACAACACACTCGCCTTTGTGGGCTTGAAGTGTTCCCTCTTTACAGTAGCAACCCACTGAGCAGCGAGTTTCGGCTCCCACGGGAAGCTGTGAAATACCACTTTATCGCGGCCATAGGTGCTGTTGCAACCGAATGCCGAGGAGAACCTCGGCACGATTGTGAAGCAGTACAACGCAGCACTGAAAAAGTTTCAACTACTATGTAGTTGCTAAATAAAAACAAAACACAGCACGGGGCCCAAGAAAGCAAACGCTGGCGGACGGCACGCTGAGAAAGGCAGCAGCAGGGGCTGAACACTTGCCGCGGCTGCCGATCGCTCCTCACGACGACGTCACCACGACCCCTTTCACTCTCGTGCCGTCCTCCTCCCCTGCGCTCTGCGCGTCGCGTGGGCGTGGCGATGGCGCTTGTTTATTCGCCTATTACGCCACTATTTCAACCAAAAAAAAAGAGAAAGACCTCGTAGGTAAAGTGTTTAAGGTCAACGCTTCCGAATTTCTGTGTATTCAGCAGATTGAAAACTGCCTCAGCTTCCCTTTAAAATTGTCATCTGCACCACTTACGAGAACGGCAATCGAATATCCGCCGCAGTGCTAAGCTGAACACATCTGTAGGTGGACCTGTAGGCAGACCGGCCAGCTGCTCCCAGCGCGCGTCTTGCCACCCACTGTCTTGAGCATCGCGCGTCGTTCTTTAGTCGCGGTAGCATTTGCACTCTCAGTGCCTGCGTCACGTCCACAGTCGCTTTTTAATTAAGCGGCTCACGAGATCAGTACGTGGGGACATTCGCAGAAACTGCCGGCGATGCGGATTCGACAGTACCATGGCAGCTCTGCTCTATGATATCCCTCCGACGGTCACGTGGTCAGCTTTGTTCACACAAAATCAGTCGTTTCGCGGCACCCGCTGAAACCGAAACTGCGACTGGCCGCATTGAAAATGCCTCTAATTAAACAACCATCGCACGCTGAAACAAATGAGGTTTCTACAGGTTATAAGTAGGTCACTAGCTACTTATCGCAACAACAAAAACAAGATGCAAAATTTTTGTGTCAGTGCCCCTTTATTGTCTGCCCAACTAACGGTGGAAAGAATGATGATACAAGTAACATTTGGGGAATAGGAAAAGAGCGCTTTAGATCACAGAGAAAACTCAGGTGCAAGACATCCTATATTCAGAGAAAATGGGTTGGGTATGTAATGAGGAGAAGTGGCAAATTATGGGCCACCAGGGTATCAGAGTGGCTTCTGAATAACAGGACCAGAAGCAGGGAGGACTGTTAACTCAATGGAGGGATGAATGGAGAAGGTTTGGGGCAAAGGATCAACTTGGATGGTGCAGGGTAGGAGCATTTGAAGTACTGTATATGGGAGGGGCCTTCGTCCCGCAGTGGGCACAAAATAGGCTGCTGATGATTATCATGACTACGAAGCACCCGCCACAAAGTGGAAGATTCGAGAGCCAGAGGCTGAAGAGGTCAAGCAAAGTTATCTTGAGGAATGGCACGGTATGGGGGACTGTGAATACACCAAGTTCAACTTCAGTATTTCGCATTTTGCGCGCACCTTTATTTGAAGCCCATAACAATGTTTCGCAAGCGAAATTGTGAGAATTAGTTGTCAGTGCTCTATGTTTCAGTTGAATAAAATATAGCTTGCACATTGTTTTGGGGCTTGTAAATACACATCCCAGTGTCAGCAGCTGACATTTCCCAAGATAAATAGCCATTTCTGATATTTAAAATGTAACCCGTGAACCGGTCTTGTTAAAAAAACAAAATGGTAATGATTTTCTATTTGTATTGATGTGGCTGATGTGGTAGGTGCTTAATAAAGACTGCACCACCTTTTTTAAAGACGATAGTCTTTCTTGGGCTACTTAAACCCAGAAATTTTGGTCTGTCTGTGTGTCTGTATGTCTGTCCGTCTGTCTGTCTGTAACTCGATTCAGCCACCCGGCCAAAGCAAAACAATGCCTGCGCAATAGTCTTATATAGTCACAGCTAAATCTACCCGTCTTGGTCCGGTGTAATGTTCATACTTGTCAACATTGTTGAAGAAGAACAAGACATTACACAAATATGAGACAAGAAATCAACACAGAAGTGATATTTGCAGTGTTCCTTTATAAAAATTCAAACATGCTTGACTTTTGTTGAAATAAATACTTCATCAACTGCAGAAAAAGAATTCACTCCGCCGTCGCCTGCTGTCGCCAGCGCCACTATAGCTTCTGGCGCCATTTTAAGAAATCAACCGGCAACAGTTACGCAAGGTTCCACTAGATAGTTTCCACGTTCTGCTTACAACGCACGTGGAGTAGGGAAACGCGGTTCTATAAACGTTGAAGTAGGGTGCCTCGATTAACGCGCGTCTTCGCCGTACGGCTGCGTTCGCATCGAGACACCCGGTTTGAAGCAGTGGAACGCGGGAAATTTAAAATGATTTAAGCAAACCTTTGGTGTCTTTACCTTGGGAGGAGCGCGACGCAAGAGGAACAACATGAGAGGTGAGCGGTAAAGCGAAGGGAGGCATTTACTTGGCAAAAGTCCATAAAGACTATCGTCTTTTGACGACATTTGCAACGAAAGGAGCAGATACGCGGCCAATTTTTCTCTCCTCCAATCTTCTTATTCTTTTTTTTTTGTGTGTTGTGCAGAGTGCGAATGAGGAATAAAAATAGTGTGTAGGAAGAGAATACCTCGTCCAAAATGCAAGCATAGTGAGCGAAGCTGTTGGATAACGTTATTTGGGCCTGCTTTACCTCTTGCGGACGCTTGCATGCAGTGACTATAAAGAAGGGCCACTATGGAGTGCTGGGCTGTATTTTACCGAGAGCGTAAGGGCTTGACGCCTAAACGCAAAGGCAGATTTTCATGCTGTGGCCTTGTAATTTTGATTAAGCCTAAAAACGCCTCACAAATGTTAGGTGGAAGTACATTTCATTTCAGCCTTTCGTGGTTGTGTCATTGTGGGGGTAGGGTACAGGTAGCTTCCCCCCCAAGGCAGCGGTGCGCACTGCTAAACTTCCATTTTGGTCAGTGCAAACTCCACCTTTCTCTCTTTGATTGTCTCTGATACCGTAAAATTCTCTCTTTATATTTCTTCTGCCGTTTGAGTGCACGCTGTGGCTAGTTGACTCGGACTATTGTTGTGTGGTGGTATATAACAAAAAGAAACGTTCTCACATTTTTTCCTCATTTTTGCAGAGCAGAGGGAGTCGAGAGGCAACACCGAATGAAGTGCAGAAAGTAAGAGCCCAAGGGGAGTTCTGTCATTCAACTTGCAGCAGTTCGATTTCTCTTACTGTTGGCACAGTGCGTTGTTACATTTGCTGTGTGTTTCAGCTCCTTTGAGCTGGGGCACACCGAAATGAATGGGACTGCATGTATCCTAGCGTCAGTTGAGTGACGATGCGACCTCTCTCCACTCAGTTCACGCTGTCTCTCCTACGTGCTCATGCTTCTTCGTGCACAGGGGTGTGTGTGTGTGTGCGTGCACATGCGCATGTTAGAACTCTCGTTGAAGAGAAGTCCTAGCAGTCCTCTGGAGTTCCACTTACAGCGGAGCGAGCCACTGCGGGCACACTAGGGGGCCTCACTACATTCCTGAAGAAAAATATTCAGGTGCAACAGTGGAATGCTTAGAGGTATGATGAGCAGAGTACCGTAATTACCCGATTCTAACGCGCCCCCGATTATAACACAAAAAAACCGAAAAAACTTGCACCTCCGATTCTAACGCGCACGGAACTTTGTGAGCAAGAAAAACGAATGCGAGAGAAACTGGCGATTTATTTCTTGAAGTAATCTCACTCATCTCGCTCCTCGTCGCTCTCCGCTGACCACAACATCTCGTCCTTGGTGCCGTCAAGCGCGTTCGCGATGCCACACTTCTGAACGAACGTTCAACCATGGTTGATGGGATTGTGGCCCACGCCTCGCACGTCCATCCCGCGGGCTTCTCCAGAGGCGCACGCTTCAGCCGACCGCTTGTTTTGAACGCGTGAGAGGTGCCGCTGCCGTTGCTGATATCAAGCGCACAAGTGGAACGATTTGACGATTTGTGTGAACGCCGATAGAAAAGCCTAGGCGCTGTGGGGATTGTGGCTGCCCGCGATCCCGACTCGGTACGCGGCAGCGCTCGAAGGGTCGCGTGGCTTGCGCGGGATTGCGCAACAAGACGGCAAGAACGTGGACTCGGCACGGCCACGGCAAGAATAGAGGGGTTCGCTTGCGCGTCGCGAGATGGCGCCACCGGCGCGCGTGGGGGCTTCGGCGGTGGAGGACTTCAACTGCAGTGCTCGGCGGCGGTGGGCGACCGCTCCAAGTGAGGACGAGACGGCGGCGTTGGCGGAGCGACCCGGCGCCTTCCCCTTCGAGCCTAGACCGACATCGTCCACCGGTAGCGGCGGAGTCGAACGACTCCGGCCGCTCGAGCAACGCGGGACCCGTCGATGACCGAGAAGACGGGGCCAGCTAAGGGAGGTTTTCGGAATAAACCCCCCCTTGGAGGTTGGCGTCGGTTGCCTTTGTCTCTTGCCTGCCTCTCACGCCGGCGCCGTCTACACGGCAGCCGCGTGCGGAGGATGTGCGGAGTATG
Organism: Haemaphysalis longicornis; assembly: GCF_048455015.1. NCBI lineage: Eukaryota > Metazoa > Arthropoda > Arachnida > Ixodida > Ixodidae > Haemaphysalis > Haemaphysalis longicornis. Next base: position 58,396,667 of record NW_027526203.1, read on the forward strand.
ACCCACACCACAGCGCCTATGCTTCCTGCGTCCGAAAAATCACTGCTAAATGCTTTGGCGTCATCTTGAGATGGCGATGGCGATGGGTGGCATGAAATTTCCACTGTTTCGGCAGTTTCGATTTCGTATCCGATTCTAACGCGCATGCAATTTTTCAAAAAATTTTCCGGAGAAAAAGTGCGCAAGCCTGAGCAAGCTCTCATACAAGTTCTTATACAAGCTCTCATACAAGCCTGAGCAAGCTCTTATAAATTCACATCTGCACACAGCTGCAATTTCTGCAAAAGGGCATTTTTAGAGTGAAAGCCATGTCTTGCAAGGTCATTCATTGCATCGCAATGACCTCGAGTCGCTGGAGTGCAGGTGCAACGTCACGCCACGTGATCCGTTGCAGAGAGGCAACGCAGCTGTGCTTACTTGGAGCTTCGTTGCTGCAGTATGTAGCATGTGACTAGGCGAGGGTTTAACGGCTGCTTTTCCGGCGTTTGGTCGCTCAGTTTTGCCATGGAGGGCTCAAAGCCGTCGGAGTGCAAGTGTGGCTGCTGTGACATAACTTTCACGAAATATGTACTGCGTGCATAGTCATTGCAAAACCAAGCCAAATAGACTTTTCACTCATAGTAACGAAGTTTAGAAGGGCTAAACCGGCCCATTTTTGTCTCCACTTTCAAGGGTCTCCACGTGCACAGTATTTGTTTTCGAGCAACAGGAAATCTTGTGGGTTTATTTTATTTTCATTTTTGATATTTTGATGCATTTCTCTGGATATTCGGCAAAGAAGAGAGAGGGGGGACGAGACTCGCTGTTCATGAGGGGGGGCCCTCGTCAACTACCACCTCTCACTTTACGGCCCACAAATTTAACAGTTCTATTTTTGAAGCTTGGCTCCAGTGACAGGGGACGGCCTGCATCGTTGAAACTGTTGCATTTCAGTCTGCCTGTTTCATTAAACTGTCCCAGCTGTGTGAATGTAACTGGGTCAATTTTTTAAGTGTGTGCACAAAGCGGTCTGTCACAAGTGCTGCGCTGTTTGGAAATCCGTTAATTGCAAAGAGAGAGGTGTGATGGAGACAGCGTACTTCAGCCCGTTGCAGTGTTCTGCATTTGCGCATTTGTAACAGGTCAGCTGAAAACAAGAAACGTATTTGCTCTTGTTTTTGCCTGGCATGGTACAGTGGAACCTCGATTAGACGACTTTCTCAGTGTGCGCAAAAATGTACGAGCGAAGTCTGAATAAATACTGCCTTAGTACGTCTGTGGCAAATCTTTGGTAAGAACTTATTTAAACTATTGTACTTGCCGCGTAACTCCACGCGTAACGTGCGAGTGCCTAGCCTAAATCCCGATTCCCAAAGAAACAAAAGACATTTTGTGCACTCTGGGGCTGTTGTGCATTAGCCTGCCAGCTGTGTATCATCACTTGCGTGTGAACAAACTTGAGAGGGCCGACAGGGCCGAGTATGGCAAGAACGTGCAAAGGGTGCGAATGTTGTGGCTGAGGCAAGTCGTATACCGGAGCAAGAAAACACGCGTTCGTTACTGGTGAAAACAGAAGCAGGGACTGCAGGTGCAAGAGTGGGCGGTAGCTTCACATTTTTGCCCGCCTCTTAGGTTATGTTGATCTTGTCACTAAGCGCCGAGGGTATTCGTTTTCAAGAGTTGTGCATGGCAAGGAAAAATAAACAAAACTTCGTAGCTCTCTTTGCTAATCGTGAACTAATAACAATAAAAGCAAGCGCAGGTGGGTGCTGTCTGGGGATTTTCCAAGATAAGCCAAGGGAAAAAAACGGCGGGTGGGCCGTCAATGAGGTGAGCTGGCTGGCAGCAGAATTGAACTGAATGATGGTATAAAGTGGCGAAGAAAAGGATTGCAGAAAAAGAAAATGCAACGGGGTGACACAATGAGTAATGTAAAAGACACGTGTAGCAGAGACCGATTCAAGAAAGAAACGAGGAAGGAGAGGCAGTAAGGCAGATAGAGCAGTGAGGAGACAGTGTGTTGGAGAAAAAAGCATAACCGGAGAGAGCAAGGAAAAAATAGCATGAGAGGTGTGAAGTACGCCATTTTCTCAACTGCCATGGGCATTCCTAGGTGCAAGAACCATTGTATCACGAACCATTGTGTACTCCTGCATCATATAACCGGGGGTACTTAATGTGTTGTTTCTATAGGGAGTTTGCTGGGAGCGTAGCAATCTGTCAGTGGGTTGTTGCATAACCAAGGGATGTATAATTGAGGTTTCACTGTATTTCTGGTTTTTACAGCCCCTGCCCTGCATCTAATTTAGTTACATGAACTGGCACTACACGAAAAGATAAAACGGCATTTAGACATTGAGTGCGTTTGCGTAACACGCTTGCATTAATTTCCAAACCAAATGTACCGCGTCAGTGATAGAGGGAAACCGTCTTGTAATAATGCGAGCTGCCTTGAAACTGAACATTGCCTGCAGGGGTACCTTTTTAAGGCTTCCAGTGGCATGTCCTCTACTCCAAGAATGCTGGACCGGCTGTCTGGCAGACTGACCTGTCATGCCCTTCTGTGTGCAGGTGGGACCTGCTGCTTTTCTACCAGCACGACACGACAGGCGTGACCTTTGTGGTCAAGGGTGCCGTGTACCGAGCAGGAGAGGGCCCCCTCAAGGCTGGCGTGCTCCTCCAGGCCGCAGTGGAGCCCAAAAAGGTAGCCCCCTCCTCTTTCTCCTTCAGGTTCAAGTGGGCGCATAGCACTGAACAGCATCAGAGCTTGTACAACACAGGGTGCGCAAGTTGGTGCTGCATGCACCTTTTTTCTGTGGAGGAAATGCTCAGGCATTTAGACCTTAGCAAGGAAGGTGAACACACGTTACCTAATTTGGTATCACCCTCCATCGGTACATTTGAAGCCGCATCTGCCAGTTGATTCGGGTGCAAGCTTACGCCCCCTGTCAAACATGCCTATTTAAGGGGGGACATTGGTCTTAAAACAACTTGTTTTAATTTTCAAGTGAACTTTGTGAAACTTGCCAGTCTTGCGGTATTTTTCCCACTGATTTCAAATACTCCATTATTTTTTCAGCTGATCAACTAGTTTCCAAGATAATTAGAGATAATTGGCCATTTTTGGTCAAACAATAGACAAAACAGTGTTGGCTACAAAACTGTACTCTTTATATTTTCCAATAGTATGAACCCTGGTGAATGCAATAATCGAAGCAGTTTTTTGATGCATCGCTTCGAACTAATTTTGCAGCTAAACAAACTTCGATGGCACCAGTGGCAAGGAACCATTTTGAGTGCCCATTTCAAACACCGAAGTAACATGAGCTAACGGGCAAGTGACGAAGCCAAGGCAGACAGACACTATGCCTGTGGTGGGAACAGGCAGGCAGCTGCAAGCAGAGAAGGCCCCCCCCCCACACCCCACATTTGCCTTTTTTTTTGCACCCTACTGGAAGAACCAGACAACAATATAATAAACATGTTGGTAGGCTAAACTGGCCTGAGAGATTATCCTTATTTTCGACAACAAGAATGACTAGAATTGGCTTATGAGAACATGTTGCAGTAAAAAAGAAAGGAAAAAAAAGAATGTTGTGTCTTACTAAATGAATCACTGGGGCTCGCACCCTGGCTGTTGTTGCAAAAATCCATGACCCTAATTTCTCCGGCCGCCTAAAACACAGTCGTAATAGACATGCTGTTAGGCTAAACCAACCTAAAAGATGCCAAACTACTCCTGTTTTCAAAAAGAATGCGTGCAATTGACCTAAGAGTTGAGGAAAAAAGTAAAGAAATGGTTGGTTCTTGTAAAAAAAAAATTGGAAGCACTTGGGCCGCTCGCGCGACAACACACGACGCTACCCCAGCTCACAGAGGCCAAACAGGAAAGGCATATTAGCAGTTGCTTATGAGAATTTAAGGAGTGTTCCGAAGCCAGCCAGTAGATGGCGCTAGTGGGGGCACGTCTAAGCGGCCAGGTTTGTCAAACTCACCTAAGGGAGCCGCGGAGTGAACAGACACTGCACAGGGTAGCACAGGGGCTTGGCACATCCTCGAGTGTCATGAAGGCCTTCCTGTGATGAGCATGCTGCAGCGTGTGTGGGTCACCCTTACAGGGGAGCATAGGGATGGGGAACGAGGGGGCTTGGTGGGGCTCTGCCGCCGTTCCCCAGCTCTGCTTGGTGGCAGACACCGTGAGCCCTGGGACATGCATAGTGAGGGTGTGCGGGCAGTGGCCGGCAATGTAGCACTGGGAATACCAGAGCTCTTGTATTGAATTCAACGAAACAGGGAGTATAAGTTGCACACTGAAAAGCACCTGCGCGTGTCCTTGGGCACCAATCGCAGTAAGTGAATAGCTGCCTTGGGGGGATGCCGAGTTCTCATGCAGAGGTAGAGGTTGCTCAGCAAGATCTGGCTTCAGGCTCACTCGCTGGGCATGTATGCTGATGCGTGGGCCTACGTTATAGCTGACACAGGAAAGAGGGAGGCCGGTTTAGGCTGCAACAACGAGGCAAAGGGGGGGGGGGGGGGAAAGAGTGGATGCAGTGTCACCCTCCAAAAAAAAAGGGTGAGGGGCCCGGAGCTTCTGATCTCTTGCTCTCGGCTGAGGAAGTGCTGTACGCCCCGTGCACTGGCAGTTATTTCTTTTTGGTCATTACTGTCACGGTGACGTTGTCCATACAGGGCAGTTGAAGTCCAGAGACTTCGTTGTAATGAAAATACACCACTACTTCGTTATATCGCGATGAAACATGCATGATCTTCATGAGGAATGAAACTTTCTTATACCTTGTAGCTTCATTATTGTAGAAGAAGATGAACATGAATAAGGGGAGAAAGAAGTAGAATCTCGGAACAGCGGCCTACGGTCTCTGTCTTCTCTTTGCCCATCTCTTTCTTTACAATTATATTTGGAGGATTACGTTGTGTTGGTGTTTATTATATCGTGGTTTTAGTGTATTGGGGGCTGCAAAGTGTCGACAACCACCGTGACAGAATTGAAGTGGTGTTACCCAAGATGCTAGTGCACTTTCTTTCTCTGCATGCTTTCTCGTAAGGTTGCAATGTTAAGGTGGAAGGTGGGAAACAAATGTTGTGGCTCAGTTCTGCCTGCTCGGGTGGCATCATCTCCAATTTCCTCTAGATTTTTTGCATGCTTGTGAAACCTGCAGAAATGAAAGCTTGCCATCGTATACCAGGACTGACAGGTGCAGAAAAACTGTGCGTGCTGTCAGCATGCCCCAAGAACGTGTCCATAAGGGGTGGATGCAAAAAGAAGAGCTTGTTTAAAGTGTGCGTTGTGTGGGCTTTTGCATTGGGATGTCAGCCAAGGGCCTAGTTGAACGTGCTGCAATATTGCCAGTGTTCCTGATATCCATTGTGTTGGATCAGCCGTAAATGCCAACACTAGGAATTGGAAAGCTCAATTGAATGGCTATGCTGTTTGAATTCAAAACATGAAAATTTGATCTCGGGCACCCCTAGCAGAGGCACTCGAGCGTAGGCGGCACACTAGTCCTCTCCAAAGTTTGTGTACCTTTTTGGCTTTTCTGCAAAGCAGCGGTGTTGTGCAGGGAAGCCAGTGTAAGCATCCATGCTGCACAGAAAAGAAACTGGGTACTCGTTCGTACTTTGCAGCAAAAGTTGAGTTACTGCCAGCGATGTCTCGCATTTTGCTGAACACAATTCATATGTGCACGTGCACATAGCAGGCATGAAGCTATCTGGTTGGAGGGGCCAGGGGAAAGTTGGGGAGCAGCTGCCATGGTTTTGCCCCGCAGCAGAAAGATAATTGACTCGCACGCTTTTTTATGCTTTCAGCATTGGTATTGTGGGAAAAGTTTGAAAAATAATTAAGAATGATCTGCTGGCAAAGTGCCGCATTGACACTTTCTGCCTTCCCCAGACACATGTTGATGGGGTGGGTTGCTTAGGCGGCTGGAAATGCCACCTGCTGCCTGTCTGCCTATTAGTTTTATCATTGTTTGCCCCCCTGAAGGCTCAGTGTTGCTCATGTGTAGTGCAGGGGAAAGCGTGGGTGGTGCATATGGGGCAAGGGTTTGTAAGAACCATTGGGCGGGGGGAAAAAGGCCCGCACAGTGCCTCTTTTTTCTCCTTGACCTTGGCATCAGCCGGTTTGCCCTCCACCTAGGCGAAGGAATAAGGCAGCAGCAGGGCTGGGAGAGTTGAGGAGGTGCTTGAAGTGAGGAGTTCTCTTCTGGGGCACCTTTTGCACCCCATGACGGGAGTAAAAGCATTGGTATTTTAGACCCTCTGGGTTGACAGAGGTGGCACGGTTTTATCGAAAAGTTTGATCTTGTGGTTGCCAAAACAGAAGAAATGTGCAGCACAGTTCTTCGCAATGGGTACAGGCCCAAGCAGTCCATCTTCCCATAAAGGTTTAATGAAGCGAGAGCTAACTGGAATACATTTACAGAGACATCTAAACTACACCACACATCCATAGGACACCTACACGTCGAAGAAGCTACCCAACTGTTCACGGTGCCCATCCTCGACGCCGCCGAAAGGACCATTCCCCACACCTCTGGAGCCCCGCGCAACCAGCGGAGGCCGTGGTGGAATGAGGACTGTAGGCGGGCGCGGGAGGCCCAGAACAAGGCGTGGGGTATCCTTCGTCGGTACCCCACGTCGGGTAACCTGATTTTGTTCAAACGGGCCAAGGCGTTTGGAAAACGTGTGCGCCGTGAGGCAAAACGAGAGAGTTGGCACACCTTCTTTACATTCATTAACTCATACACAGATGCACACAAGGTATGGACAAGAATACGCAAACTTAAAGGACAACATACACATAGCCTGCCCCTGGTCAGTACAACAGGGGACACACTCGAAGACCAGGCTAACGCACTTGCACGACACTTCCAACATGTTTCCAGCTCTGCACACTACACAGACACTTTCCTGAAACATAAAAATACTTCTGAAAAAAAGTCCCTACATGACAATAACAGGTTGAAATCTGGTTATAATTCTGAATTTACACTTTATGAGTTGAGGGCTGCCCTGAGCACATGTAAACCTTCAGCTCCAGGCGCAGATCAGATTACATACACCATGATACAACACCTACACTGTGGTCTCTACCTCACAATATGCACCACCCTAGCATTGCATAAGGCATGCACTCATGCACAGTACGAGGAGCCACCGCGGGTTCGAGCTATTTGAGAACGCTCACGGAACTGAGACGCCGTCGCGCCAGCTCAACACCGCCTCTGTTGGGCAGGTGGAGTAGGGGGCGACGAAGGAATAAGCCCAGTGTAGTACATCAGAAGGCGTTTATTCGCGCCAACCCCTTCCGTTACATTTCAACATCCCCGTGGGTGAAAAGGGGCAATGGGCGATCTGGCGCCACGCGCAAGTGTGCGCGTCCTCGGCGCGCTGAACCGGTGGGCTCAGCAATAAGGGCAAAATCTGGGGTGCTGGCCGATGGGCTCGCAATAGAAAGACACTGTCCTTTCGTTCCCAGGCGCGTACCGCACGGCGCGATCGTCGAGTGTCAGGTACGGCTAATAAGTGAGTGAACGGACTGAGGATCAACCGAAGGCACGGGCCGGCAGCCGGAAGGGCTAGCGGGCTTAGAGCCGGCGCAAAAGAGCTGCGACCGGGCGGTGAGGAAATAGTTATGCACCTTCGGCTGTCCTCCTCAGCGTCTCCCCGAACGGACCCCCGCGCAGGGCGTGCGTTCGCGTCCTGGCAAGGGTGGTGTTCGGGCATCGTTCAAACGGGTCAATGAGGTGAGGTTAGCTCCAACACCAGGGCGGAGCCACCGCTGCGTGACAGTGTTTTATCGCCGCAACGGTTGCAGGAGTTTTAGAAGACGGCTCGGCTCTACACAGCGGCGCCGAGACGAGCCAGCAACTCGAAGGAGACGAAGGAGAAAGGGGGAAAAGAGCCGCGCATTGCCTCGGATCCCCACAACACCCAGATACACTTGAAACACTCCTACACCTATACAATAACATATGGCTTTCGGGGCACATTCCAAAATCTTGGAGGGAGGCTATTGTAGTGGCTTTTCTGAAGGAGGGTAACGACCCTTCTTCTCCCGCCAGTTATAGACCTATCGCCCTCACAGGCTGCCTGGGCAAGCTTCTCGAGAAGATGATCAACAGGAGACTCGTGTACTTTCTTGAGTACAATGGTCTTCTCGAGAGCTGCCAGGCAGGCTTCAGGGCGGGGCGGTCTACAAATGACCAACTAGTAGCGCTAGAATCTTACATTAAAGATGCCTATCTACATAAGCAGTATTGCATGACCGTGTTCTTTGATATTGAAAAGGCATATGATACTACATGGCGCTATGGCATCCTTAGAGACCTCAAATCCTTTGGTATATCTGGTAACATGCTGAACACTCTGTCCAGTTACCTATCTTTACGAACATTTCGTGTCAGAGTTGGTTCGGCACTTTCAAACGTTCACGTGCAGGAGAATGGCGTGCCTCAGGGTGGTGTTTTGAGCTGCACTTTGTTTATAGTCAAAATGAATGGAGTTCGGAAGGCATTGCCACCAACAATCTCTTGTTCGATGTATGTGGACGACGTACAAATATCATTTAAATCATGTAATATGTCCATATGTGAACAACAGATCCAGCTTGGGGCAAACAAGCTTGCTCGCTGGGCAGATCATAACGGTTTTAGGATTAATCCTGGAAAGAGTACCTGCGTCGTTTTCTCAAAGAGGCGCGGCATCAAACCCGACCCTGAAATTAAATTGAATGGTGACTTGATTCCTGTAAAAAAGGAACACAAATTTTTAGGCGTCGTATTAGACGAGAAACTAACATTCATCCCTCACATCAGACAACTAAAACATAAATGCCTCAAAGCAATAAACATACTTAAGGTCCTTTCACACCACTCCTATGGTGCGGACAAGCAACTCCTCTTACGTGTCTTCACAAGCTTGGTGGGGTCCCGCTTGGACTATGGGAGCGTGGTTTATGGGTCGGCAACAAAAACAGCGCTGAAAATGCTAGACCCAGTGCTTCACTTGGGGCTTCGCCTCGCGTCGGGCGCTTTCTGTACAAGCCCCGTACAAAGCCTATACGTCGAGTGCGATACAGACAGACAGACAGAAAAACTTTATTTCGGTTAATGCCATTCAGGTCGCGCTTGTAGCCGGTGGCATCCACTCACCAGCGACCTCCTCAGCCCTGTCAATTAGCCGGACCTGAAGGTCCGGATCGGAGCTGCGGAGCGCGGCCTCCCAGTGCTCCTCAGTGGTGATTAGTGGGAACGGATCCTGGGGGCATGCCCATATTATGTGAGATAGGGTGGCGTGTTCACCGCACAGGTGGCAGGCTGCAGTTGGGTAGAGACGGGTGTACGTGGGTAAGACGGGCTGGGTTGGGGAAAGTGTTCATTTGTAGCAAACGCCAAATGTGAGCTTTGCGGTTATCTAATTGCTGGTCCGCCGGTGGGTAGATTTGGCGGGAGAGGCGGTAGTGTGTGGTGATATCATTAAATGTGACCAGGCGATCCCTCGCAGACCGCGCCCCGTGATAGGAATAGAGGTTAGGCCCTGCCCGGATCGTGAGCCCTCAAGCGTGTTCGTGGGCCGTCTCGTTTCCCTCGAGGCCGGAATGTGCGGGTGCCCAGGTCAAGTGAATTGTCTGGCCTGGGGATATGGGTGGACATTGTCCCAGGATTTTGAGTGCCACTCGCGATAATCGGCCAGTGGCGAAATTTTGGATCGCAGTCTTTGAATCAGAAATGATTGTCTTGGGGGTCGAGTGCGATAAATGGTCCCTAGATCATCAGCGAACATACATAGATCTTCTGTACGCTTTTAAAATTTCGTCAATTACCCACCATCCTTTCAAACCATTTATTTGTGATACACCCATGTCCCAACTTCTTCTTAATCGTCCATCTATCTCTGCTCCGTTCTCACATGACAGGAAGTGTCAGACAGGACATGACAGGAAGTGTCAGAATTATCTGTCACCTTTTCAGACACCTACAAATCAACCCTTTCCGACTTTTTACCACCGTGGCAGCTTCGCCCCGTGTCGTGCGATTTGTCGTTTGTAGCGATTGATAAAAACGAGTACCCACAATTGTAATTCTTCAGCACTTCTTGTTCCTTCAAGATAAATACAAGTGTGCAGAATTTTTTAGCGACGCATCAAAAACAGCCCGTATGGTGTCGTGTGCTGCACACGGACCTGATGTTAGGGTATCTAACACCCTAAACTCGAAAAACAGCATTTTTACGGCTGAAGCGTATGGCATATTTCTGGTTTTAAAGCACATAGTTTATCATAAAATTCCCAAGTCCATCATCTTTACAGATTCCTTGAGTGTAGTACGTGCATTGTCATCTAAGCAGCTTTGTAAAAACCATGTTATTTATTTAGTTTACAAAACCATTATGTCAGCATATGCATTAAGTCTTGAAGTGACCGTATGCTGGGTGCCAGGTCACTCGGGGATCACCGGAAACGAGACAGCAGATCAAATATGGCCGCTGCTGCTGCACTTGCAAACACAGTGGACATAACAACAATACCGTACACCGACGTTAAGTCACACATTAGACAACACCTTCGCAATCCATGGCAAGGACACTGGAATGAACAGGCAGACAACAAACTACACGTTATAAAGGGAGCATACACCACTGACACACACAACAGGCACAATTAAGTTACCCTGGCTCGATTACGGATAGGCCACACGCATGCAACGCACTCCTACCTGCTCACAGGATCTCCAAGACCCCTGTGTAGCAGTTGTGGAGACGGCCTATCCGTGATCCATGTGCTACTTCAATGCAAAGCACTCCACACAACAAGACAGAAACACTTCGCTGACCTCTACAGACAACACATTCCACTCCACCCAGCATTGTTTTTAGCGGATGATCCCATGATTCCTGTACAACGCACTTTTAAGTTTCTTAGTGACATCAAGTTTTTACACCTCATTTCCTATCACGCGTAGTTGTTTTTAAACCCGATTTCATGCCACGCATGATCACAACCTGGCCCTTTACACCAGCCATCCTCATTGTCTTTTACTGTATTCACTTTTGTTTTTGTTGAATGATTTTAGCGTTTACGGTTACATCCTTCATACCTAACCACCGTTTTGGCGCTCTTTGCCCTCGTCGGCCTTGCGCCATTAAACACCAAGAATCATCATCATCAAGGTGAACTTGCTGACCAAACTGGCTATATACGTGTACCTTAATATTCCGATTCATCAATCCCCTCCTGTTGCCTGGTATGTTGTTATAAAATGAAACAGGAGGAGTGGCGTGCCTGCTGCCTTGGTGCTGGAATCGAGGCACTTCAGCGATCAAACATGTGGCTGATGTGTCGAACAGTTCTTTGTTTGCTGCATGATCACTGTGCTTATTGTCCCGGTGCTTACTGGGTCCACAGTGTTCTTGTAGCAGCGCTTCAATGAGTACTGCGAGCCGCATTCAATGGCGACACTGGCAGCCCGGGTTGAAGTGGCGCGTAGTCACACTCTTGTTTGACACCTGCTTCCACACAATGACTGCCACCTCGCACACATGCATCCGACATTCACACTACTCTGAACCGCAACGTTCATCATTGTACTGCCATTCCCTTTTCCCCTTGGGCAGCCAGTGACACTGCTGACTGTGAGTGTTTGTAAATCGGACCACAGGAACTGTGCTCTTCCCGTATGACGCTTTCACACATTGTGCACCTCATCTAACTCGTGTGCAACGAGGCACAAGCTTTGCTATTGTTCCCGTGGTTTGAAGTGCAACGGAAAACACGGGCAGCGAACACAAGGTAGACAGCACAGGTGCTAACTTCCAACTATAATTTTGTTGCTCTTTACGTGAGCTGAATATTCCCCGTGATCAAATTTCCATAGCATCATCGGGAATGTTCAGCTTGTGTCAAGTGCAGTAAAATTAGTTGGGAGTTAGCACCTGTGCTATCTACCTTGTGTTCGCTGCCCGTGTTTTCCCGTTGCACTTCAAAGCATGGGAACCGCCCACCAACTACCCTAGCAGGAAATTCCACTTTGCTGTTGTGCAGGTAACTTTCCACAGGTATTGCGAGGGTGTCGACTGCCCTGTTTTAAAGGAGTACTGACACGAAACTTTCGTGTTACATTTTTTTCGCTGCTATGGGTGCCTACCAGCCCACTAACCATAGAATGGCACATTAGATGGTCGATCACAGCGTAAACAATCATTTACGACGTTGTTTATTAGAGTCAGTTTCAGTTTCGACAAAACGAATGCCAAGCGGCCGCCATGACAAAAAGTAGCACGTGCGCCGACCGCAGCCGGCGTGTCGGCTACATCATGGGAGCCCCGACATCGGCAGTTTGGGGCAAGTAGCAGATGATGTCATGCTGCCCCACTCTGGGCTTTTTCGTGCGGGCAGAGATGAAAATGGATTTAAAGTATGTTACACTGAACGGTTGCTGTTGAAACTTGCTGGGATATATCTCCTGATAAAAAGGAAGCATTTTACATATTTATCTCAGCTCTAAAATTTCGTGTCACTGCCCCTTTAACATTGCGGTAACCTTGCGTGCATAAGCACTTTCATGTGATGTATAGGTAAACAGCCAGACATGTGCGAGGGCATCACGCAGTGGTGTCTTTCTTTTTGTGTACTTTATAATTGCCAAAGGTGGCTGATCTCCAGTCAGTGGTGATGGGTTGTGTCTTGAGGCATTGCAGCAATGCATTTTCCACATGCGTAGGAGCTGGTATGTGTGGCTTTCCTTGTCATTTGGATGTACCGTATAATGCGGAATATAGGTCGAGGCGGAATATAGGTCGACCCCCTTACCTTGTAGCCGAAAAATGCAAAAAAATAATAATTAGGTACCAACCATTGTTTTATTGAGACTATAACTTGTTTCGTCTCAGATTACTCATTTAAAACTGTCTGAACTATCGTCGGACGACTGCTTATGGCTCGCTGTCGCCGACACAGCAGGTCGTCCTCGGTGCAGTCCAGGGAATTGCTTATGCAGCACTTCTTAAACACTCGCAAGACCATGTCATCGTGTGGAGACCGTAGCGACAGCCAGTCTGTGCAGGCGGTCAGCAAACATCTTGGGGTATCCATTCCTAGAGACATCGCACGACGCTAGCGGACAAAATTTGCCCCTTTGTACAGCAGCACAGGTTCACAGAGCAGCGCCCATGAAGCGAGGTCGTCCGAGCGTTGCATACCGAGAGCTGCCCCTTCAGCTAACGCCGCTAGCAACACTTCTTGGTGATAGCGAACTGGCGCAAGGCTGACGCGTCATTGGCCTGGGAAAACCCCCACCCTTTCTTTAAATGCTGCTGTGAACTGGCACCAAGTGCCTAAACTCATTTTGAGCAAGAAGAAAATAGCACGCACACACTCGCCGACAGCGAGAGAAGCAACAAAACAAAGATGGCGTCGCGTCCGATTGATGGTGGTGGCGATGGTGCCTTTGGGGTTTGGATGGGCTCGATGGGCTGCCCGGTCGCCAGATGACAACTGCCAAATGACTGCAATATAGGTCGAGGGGTGACTTTTCGGCAAATTTTTCTGTAAAAAATCTCGACCTATATTCCGCATTATACGGTAGTCTAAGAGAACCCTTGTGGCACTTCTCGTGCAGATCATGGTTACCAAGCACACCAAGAACATGGGCAAGTTCAGCTCGGTCACAGTCTCAGCAATTGGCGAGGAGGAGGAAGAAATTGAAGCGGCGGTGAGTCTTAACTGGGGGGAGAGGAGGAACTGAACGCCCATGTGCTGCGCCTCGCAGGGACAGTGGCAGTTTACGTGCATGGTTCCTTTTTCTTTCTTTTCCTTCGCCCTCTCGCCACCTTGCGAGGCACTCTTTGATATGGACAACACTAACAGTGCAAACGGTGAATGTTAATTTTTTAGTGTTGGAAGTAGCAACTCTTGCAGTGCCCCACTGCAGTGTTCCTACTTTGGACAAGGCAGCTGTTGAATGTTGGTTCTGGTTTTATTGCACTGGGATGGGGCTGGAAAATGGTACGTAGCGTTCTTAACTTCATTCCCGGCGAAATTCTTTCCTGTTCTCGTGGTAGCCTGTGAAGAGCGTGTTGTTTCAGGCCGGAGTTTGAGGTCGCCACCAAAATTGCGTGTGCAAAAGCAGTGGTGTCTTTTCTAGGATTAAAAGGGGCAGTACAATGTGAGAACAAACCGGCTTCGCTATATGGTGCTGGAAAGGCAAACATGCCACTCCCAGAAGCAGCAGCACGTATCTGGTAGTGCAGACGGTGCAAAACATATGTTTCTCCACTCGGGTACGAGAACACATTTTGATTCTAAGTGGGCAGGCAGTGTTCATCTCCGACTCTCTCCACCACTCTTTCCACCTACCCAAGCACTTGCAGCCCTTGAACAAGGACTGAGAGCGATGCATCTAGAGAGCGATTGTGGAGTGCAACAGGCCAGTCTGTTCAATGCGTCTGCTCAGTAAACGCCACCCATTCTTGTGCGCACCTTGTCAGGGCAAGGAGAGTGTTCAACGTCGTCTCTCTCCCCACCCTGCATTTGTACAGGGGCACTATGCATCTCTGCTGACTTGCCCGTTGCCGAATGTCGTTGTAGCCTCTGGCGCCCAAGTGGAGACGTGTGCAATGAGCGGTTTATCAGATGGGGTGAGGTGCCACTGTGCTGTTGGCATTCAAGGCACACCTACATATTGACTGTGCTAGCACCAAAGTACACATGGGATGCGCTTGAGCTGGTGAAAGCTGCATCCATTTATAACATCAGTGAGGCTGGATTTTTCAGAATTTCTCTGGGTTGAATGTGGTCTGAGCCCCTTTTCATGAATAGGCTGTTCCTCTTCCATTTGCAGACACTTCCTGGTTCTGATGCATTGTCACCATCATTATTATTAATGTTTATTTATTTATTTATCTACCAGCTTACTTTTCTTGTGCTGTGCTTTGATGATTTACTGAAAAAAAAAATCATATGAATCAGCCAGTCTGCGTATATCTATTGAGAAAAGAAGAAGAAAAAAAAAACAATTAATGGCCAACGAACCTGCAACCTCATAAAGGAAACAAATATTTGCGAGGCAGGAAAGATTTTCGGCAATTTAGACATAGCTGAAAACTGGCCTGAAAACAGGCCCATGGATTAAAAATATTTTCTCTCCTCTCATCAAATTTTAATTAGGAACACAACTTCTAGCTGAACCAGCAGTGGGCATAACTGCTGTTCCAGTGGCAGAATAAATAGTTGATTTGAGGGGAAGGTTGTAAAATAGTTTTAATTTTACAAAGTGCGGGCTTTTACGGTGACGTTTGCGCATGCTCCCTTGCCTGTGGCAGAAATCTGTGTTGCAAAGGTCAGTGAGGCTCACACATTGAGTATTGCGATGATTTGGCATAAGCAGGCACTAATAGACTGCTGCCGAGGATCGAGGGGGTAACTGTTGCTTTCGACAAAGAAAAATGCAGCAGTGTGCGATATGCATCACAGCACTGCAAAAGAAGGAAAGGCCATTCGGGCGATATCCTGCAAGCGAGTGTATTTTAGTCACTGGATACATTCGCCGTGGTTACATCACTCTTTCAGTGTTAGTGTTAAAACAGGTTGACATCCAGAGTGGTTGAGCCCAAAGCTCGCTTTGATCCACTGTGGTGGCTCAGTGGCTAAGGGGTTGTGCTGCAGCGGCTATTTTTCTGTTAGACTTGAACTATGAAAACGCGCGTGTGTTAAGATTTCAGCACGCTTTAGAGGTCCGCGGGTGGTCTGAATTAATCCACAGCCCTCTGCTACGGCATGCCTCGCAGTCCATGCGTAGCTGCAGCACGTAAAACCTCTCAGGTATATATGTACATGTTTTTAGGAACTGATTTTTGTCTGATGTACCACAATTTTTAGGGAATGCATCAACACTCGCGGCGTTGCCAGCAACCCCTCTCTGATGCCTGACCAAGAGCTGTATCCTATGTTTCTGAATCCGACCGCTTGCAGTAGTAGTCGCTAAGAGGGCTGCGACTTTGTAGTCAGTGGCACGCGTAGGGGAACCGAATTAGAGCTTGTGCACAGTGGCCCGTGGAACCGCGTGAAAAAGAGTATCTTCTGTGCAGTTCCCAGTCGGCCGGCAAATACAACCGTAGCACTCCTGTGCCACTGTGATGTTGTGGATATCAATTTAGGTGACCGGCGCCCTCATCCATGTCTGAGTAACAAACCTATGAAGGTCGCACAGTGACCCCCCGTTGGGGCTCAGTGGCTGGTGTCCTGCTGAGACCAAGGATGGGGGTGTGATTCCTGGCCGCGGCGGCTGCTTTTCAGGCGGAGCAGAAAACATTAAAGGCCCCCAGGTGGTCTGAATTAATCCGGAGCCCTACACCACGGCGCACCTCATAGCCCAGACGTACCTTTGGCACGTTGTTAAAGCCCCACAATTTTTTTTTTCTTGAAAATCAGTGTTTTTTGCAAACGTACCTAGAATAATTCGCCTTCTTAGGGCCTGACGCTACACCTGACGCTAGAAAGATGGCATGAATACGTTGTATTGCTTTAGTTGGCTTATCAGCAATGAATAATAAAACGCTAGAAAACCTGTGGCAACTACCTGCTCATAAGAAGAAAATTCGAGAAACGACGCAGTATCAAGACAAAATGTTTTGAGCTCAGGGAAAATTTTTATGTCCTGCAAACAAAATATATTTTGTACCGAAAGGGCAAGTACCACAAAATTACGGACACTCCATGCTGGAGTAATGGTAAATATATATCCGTGGTGTTATTTTAACTGAAAGTCATCGTTGCAGCAGATAGAAAAACAAGTACTATATCAGTGTGTACATTGCAGTCACCCCTGCACGAACGGAAACAAACGGGCAAGGGTGTGAAAGAAGGAGCTAGTTTATTCTTTACACTCATTGCCAGCTACCGAGTGTAAACAGCAGTGCGAATGGAAGAGAGTGAGAGTGTCCAAATAAATGCACACGTGGCGAGCTCTGGCCATCACCGCCGCAAACTGGGCTATCTTAAAGACACAGGTGCCCGTGCCACCTGCAGCACTGTATATGTGCGTTATCCCTAAGTTAAAGGAGCCATGAAGACAAAACACAAGTTGGGTTTATTAGAAAGACTGCTTAGTCCCGATAACAATGATACTAATATCATCGCAATCTTCAAATAAATAACGGAGATATGAAAGAAAATGTGTGAAGCAGTTGCGGCCCCCTAGCCAATTTCCCGCAACTTTTCTATGACGTCACAGAACCTTGTTTGTGCGATTGGCGGCCGCCTAACTGGCCTGTTGCGACGACACATGACTGGACGACTGTAATGGGGCCTCTAGTTCCATTTGACCGCATCACTTGAATGCTAACGTGCAGTTAACGCACTGAAAATTATGTTTCATTGTTGGCTCGTATGACGGAATTCTTGCTCATAACACGTCACTGTGGCACAAAATTTGAAAGTTTTAAATACTTCTTGCTTTTTTTTTTTTGTTAAAAAAACACCTTTTGTGGCTGCAATGGAGCTGAGTGAGATACTGAGTCCTAGTTCTTTCAAATTAAACGAAGTTGTATTTTCTCTTCATGGCTCCTTTAAGGGGGAGTTTCCCTCACCACAGTAGTACGGGGCTGCAGAGGGTTTCCCTCAGAAGAAGCTGCTCTACAACTGGCAGCAACAGGGCACACACTGTTCAGTGCAGCTCTCAAAATGGAACAGCCCCAGAGCTCTGGCTGTCGCACTCCAGGCAGGCCACTGGGGAGGGGGCTGGGTGTGTATTGGGGAAACGAAGTATCGCCTCACCCTCTTGCTGCAAAAGTGCTCTTATCCCCTCCAACTCCGGCAGTATAAGGGAGGAGTAGCTGGTGAGAGGAAGAGGGAAAGCAAGCAACGGTGTCCACGCCCTGCGCTCCTTTTTCCTTCGGTATTTTGCTTTCACACCTGCAGCACAATGCTTGGTGGGAAGGAAACTAGAAAAGAAACTTTCCCTTCCCTCGGGAGCAGAAGCAGGGAGGGAGGAATACGTTACTTTCATGCGTATGATCAGCCGCTGCATATAGCCACCACCACAAAGCTGCACCTGACAGAGAGAAACAAAAGGAAGGTCGCCTCCGCATCATTCAGCTTGTCATGACTTCATAAAAAAAAAAAGAAGTACCATGCAGTTGGGTTGCACTTACTCAGGCTACTGTGGAGTTGAGAAACAACGACAATGTGTAGCACATAACAAATGTGTGGGAAGGGCGTTTCATAGTGTTCTTTGTTTACAACACTGGGCAGGTAACCTGCACTTGTGCACACCGTGGGTTAACGCACAGGACAACAGAGGACCCCGGCAAGCTTCGCTAGAGGAAGTGTTACCTCTAGCCCCACACTACACTAGCCCCAGTACACTAGCCCCAGTGGAATCCTCTCTGATAGCCAGACAGACTCTGGCTACGCAAAGTAAGGCTTTATTGCCTGACAAATACAGGGCATAAACCAGACAACATGACTGTTGCTAGCGGGGAGACAGTGGCTCCGTTCGCTCGCTCGCTCAAGCCGGGGGCACTAAGACCTCGACATCTGTCATTGCAGTCGCAGAAGGGGAAGGGGGGGGGGGGTGGCTTCCCTTGCGACCTATCAGGACTGAATCTCTCCGCAGAGTCCCATGGAGCCAACTGGGTTCTCAGTCATCGGGGCATTGAGAGTAGGCATTCCCGAACCGACCAGTTCTGACCAACTTGCCAGTTGACTTCCCAGCAGAATGCTCGCGCGTCCCGGCAGGTCAGCTCGGGTGGAAAGGAGGTCTCCCCCAATTTGGGGAGAGGGTGGCACAAAGGAAGGCAACAAGCTGGTCCTCCTTTCCCTGTGCCTTTGCGTGCACATTCACGGTGAGCTGGTTCGGTGCATTGCATGGGGTCATGAGGAGGTCACGACTCACGTGATGTGCGGGCTGCCCAAAATGGCGGCTCCCAGCTCGCCAAAACGTGCATACATGGGTCCCCATAACACATCGCCCTGGCCTTGTACTTATAGCCATGCAAGTAACCCAGCAAAGTGCGCATTTGGAAGTGTGCAAGTGTATGTGTGGTGTGTTCTCCTCTGTTGCCTTTGTGGCCTCAAGTAGTTTGGCACGCATAAAGCAGTCCTTGTGCTATAAGAACCATTTCACCATCGGGCGTTTGGATTGCTGCCCGAATGAACGAGAAGCAGTAGTTCCTGTTGGTGGCCCAACCCTCGCATGCTGGCAGCCCAGTAAGGTAATGTCCATGTTGTTCTCCTCCTGTGCAGAGAGAAGGGGCAGACTCGTACGCCAACAACGCCCGCATCATCGAGAAGCAACTCGAGCGCAAGGGCATGAACAAGCGCAAGCTCGAACAGGTGAGCTGCTTTCCCCTCAATTGTGATGCCGGAATCACGGAGTTTCTTTCTTTTTTTTTTTTCACTGCCTACCATCACTTTCCCCTAGCCAAGTAACTAAGCCAAGTATTTTTTTTTTTATCTGGAGAGGCTTACGACACTGCTTGTTGCTATGGCACTCTAGCAACCTGAAATCTTTTGGTTGGTCCGGAAATGTAGTGCACACACTCCGAAGCTATCTGCCCAAGCGTACATTTCGTGCTTTTTCAGCACTGTTGAAGGTGCATTTGCAAGAAAATCGTGTTTCTCAAGGTGGAGTTTTAAGGTGCACAGTATTTATTGTTTGGATGAATGCACTTGGAAAGGCATTGCCATGGTGAATTTCTTATTCTTTGTACCTCAACAGCGTTGAAATGTCAGCACTGAAATGTCTTTTAAATCATGTAACCTGTCGATTTGTGAATGAAAGTCTAGTCCAGGGGCGGTATTCTCGTAACTGTCCCTTTTGAAAACGTCCCTTTTGCGTCCCTTTCATCGTGACGTACTTCCGGTTAAGAAGTGGACGTTGGCAGCATTGAGAAAGGTTGGGAGTAGGTTTGCCGCGCTTGCGTTACGTCACTTCCGGTTGTTTGCTTTTAGCCAATCAGGGCTCGCCAAAAGGGACATTTTTGAAAGGGACGCAAAAGGGACAAAACTCGAGAATACCGCCCCAGCTTGTTGTTTTAAACCTAATCCCCTCCAAAATACCGGCATTTTATTTGCACAAAGGTGCAGGATCTGCCTGGACCCTAACATCGATCAAACTGAATGATCTCAGGATTCGTATCAAAAAGTCATGTTGTGTCCTTGGCTAGAGCAATGCAGCAGGAAGACGAGGCACGCAGACCATCTTTGCTGGTGTTGGTCGAAAGAACAATGCAGGTTAGGCGTGGCTTCTTTTTGTGGTGACAGCCACAGCAGAGAAAAGAGCAGACGAGATGGAACGGGGCACGTCCCAGCGCAGAGAACCGCGACACCAATGATGCAGCATTCCTTCCCAAGTGGAAGGTTGATCACTTAATCAGTGCTGCAGTTTTGTTGTGTTCCGGTGGCAGCGTTTTTCAAGTGCTGTGACTGAGCACTGGTCAAAAATCCTGGAGCTTCTCGGTTTCTGGTTCATGGCTTCGGTTTGGTTGACAGCGGTCCTGCAGTCCTGGTATCCGGACATGGAGCCAGGGACCACAATCGGGTTCACTGTGCAGGGCTGTACAACTGAGGGTTTGTTTGCTGGGGGCTGACTGTAAGCCAGCCGGACTTATTTGGACCCACGGACAGGCACTGGCTTCCCTCGGGTCTAATATGGGCTGCAGTCCTTGCTTTGTCTAGGGCCCTGAGAAATTCCCGCTCTCTGAAACGTCAGTGTCCAGGGCCTCGTGGTCAATCGTAACGTCCTGGAAGGTATTGCTTGCATTCACTGGCAAGGCGCGCATGCAGGCAACCGTAAGATGGCGGTACTTGTCCGTGCCAGCACATGGCTGTGTTGCACGTTACAAACTCTACCTTACCGAATGCAAAGTATTGCCTCGAGTCCAATGTGAGTGCGATTAATAACATCTCAGTTGATGCCACCGTTGAGAATCGGATTGAAACGGAGCAGGCAACACACGGCGGTGTTTTTTTTTTTTTTTTTTTTTTTTCCCTTCGCCGTGTGGGCGCAGTTACCCAAGCCGCGCCATGTCCGTGGCGCATCGGCCATGTCTGTGGCCGTTTCCAGTGTTGCCAAGCGAAGATATTGACAGCTAAACTTTTCAACGAATACCACCTACAGTCGAATCCCGCTACAACGAAATTGACGGGACGTGCAAAAAATTTTGTTGAAGCGAAAATTCGTTGAGGCGAAATCTGCCCCAACACGCCACGGAAGGGCAAGAAAAACAGCACGGTATATTTCCGCATCATTGGCAGCATAATACAATGTTTAGAAAAAAGAGTGACGTGCAGTAACATCGTGTTTAGTCATATAACAAACATACCAATGATTCTCTGTTTTTACCAGCATGCAAAGAGCGCGATACTGAGGAGAAGGGGAGAGGAGAAGAAATGCAGGCGCAAAAGCGTATTGCTGTACAACAAGGCGTTTCCACCGAGCTGATTACTTGCAGATAGCTGCTACGCGGTTGGAAGCCCCCCTCTCGCTTGTGGCCGGAACGGCGCCATTATCTTAATTATCCTCTGACTAGGCACGGCGGCAACTGACCTTGGCAGGCAAGCCGCACGCGCTTGCATTTATCGCGACCGCCCGCTCGCGACTAAGATAGGATGACGCAAATTCAAGACTAAACACGAAAACATTATTTTTGCTCTTGACTTTGAAGAATTGTAGCAGGAAAACTGCAAGGGCAGCTGCTTACAACACATACATGACGGCACTGCGCCAGCAGCCATGCCGGCAGCAGAGCACATTCGCGCGATTTTAACTGGATACGGATTGGCTATAGCTCCGGCTTGGCGAACCTGACTTGCGCCTCGTGTAAAGACGGCCCGCCACATTGTTATCACCATCACACAATGGCGTCCACCTATGAGTTTTTTTTTTTGGTGGCAGTGTGGGCACACCGCGCATGTTTTCGGTGAAACTAAGCGTCCTGAACGTATAAAAAGTTACAGATAGCTGGTGCTATGCTTATTTTATTGTAAAATAATTGTTCAAACCCAGCCCAAATCATCAAAAACTTCGTTGAAGCGAAAGCAAGCCAGACTAATGGTTCGTTGTGCCAAGGACTTTGTTGCATTGACTTCTATGGCTAGCTGACGGGGACTTGGAAATATTTCGTTGAAGCGGAAATTTTGTTGAAGTGGACTTCGTTGTAGCGGGATTAGACTGTCTATGGTTGTAAGTCATCGGCATGAATGTATCGCTCTTCTCCGACCCCAAGGAAGTATGCATGTGGTGGTGCTTATATGCCTGCGTACTGTTCCCTCGACCCACTTGGCGTTTCCAGGCTGCAGACTTTTGGAGCTTCGTTCACTGTTGCCTTGAACCTGTTCCTATTTTTTTGTTTTCTTTTTCCAATGTCTGGACGCAGAAGAGTGAGCTGTGTTCTCAGCTTCCACGGCAAAAAATGTTGGGCTGGTGCCTCATCGGTAGTGGTAGTCGGGGTGTTTTGATAACCGAACAGAAACTGGTTGTCGTGCTTCTGAAGAGGCGTTGTTTCCCCGGACTGGTGTTCATCCAGGATCTTCTTGAAGAGACCCTTTTTTATGGTCTGTACGCATCATTCAGCACTGCTGTTTGAGGCTGAATGATAGGAAGTTGACTTCACATGCTGAATGCCGTTTCTTCTCGTAAAACAGTGCAAACCGAGCTGAAGTGAATTCCAAACGGTAGTTTCTAATCACCACTTCTGCCGATCCATAGGCAGCAGCAAACACACCGCGAAGTTTTCCCTATGTCTTTTCACTGTTCTCCGTGTTCATCGCAAACACTACCAACTACTTTGAGTGTGCGTTGTCAAGCAAAAGAAACCACTGCTGATCCCCATACGCAAATTCCAAGTGCCCTGGTGCATTCTTTCGTACCTGTGCATTGGCCAGCCCCGGGACAAGAAGGGAATGCTAGGTGATGCGTTTTTGAGACAGGTGAAATGTTGCACTCTCTTTAACTTCGGCCACCATCACACGTGGCTTCTCGACAGAATTCTCAAGCGACCAATTCCCTGATGGCTTTCATGCAGCATTGACAAAGCATTTGCACAGAGAGGGACAGGCGCTATTACCCGGTTTCCCCAGGTTGTGCAATCCTGGTCAACAGGGAGCTCACTACGCTGAACAAAATAAAATGCTAGTGCTTCATCTGCGACATAACAAGACCGTCAGTTCTGTGTATAAATAAGAACCTTCTATGGCACCGTGGCCCTTCCAAGTTCCACTGTCAACTTCCTTCGTAGACAGTGAAATTTTGTCGAGCACAGAAAAAAAAAAAAGTGCACACCCACCCATTCCAATGACTGGTTTGGAAGCAGCAAGGAAAGTGCGATAGTGCATCAGCATTTGAGACATCTCTGGCCTCACGATGGACCCACTAGTGGTTGCAGGTTGTGAGGAACAAAGCGCCGTGCTGAACTTGCGCTGCTGCCATGGCGGGAACTGGCTTATAATAGGGGGAACAAGCAGACCCAGCAAGGGCTGGTGATCAGAGTATGCGCTAAATGTTTGACCACAAACAAATTTGCCAAACTTGTGCAACTGAAACCGAACTGCGAGTGCCTCTTTTCCCATGTGCGCCACATGCCTGGTGAGACTTGCTGAGAGTCTTAGATGCGAAAGCAGTTGGATTTTCTGCAGAGCCTTCCTTGTGGCAAAGTGTAGCCCCTACACCATAGCCGATGTGTTGCAAACTGTACCAAGATCCTGTGGTGGATTATAGTAGGTCAATACCGAATTCTCTGTAAGCAATTTCTTACTTCTTTGAATTGTTCCCCCTGCCTCAGCTATCCATTTCCATTTGGTGCTATCTCCGATTACATTGGTTTTATTTCTGCTGATAGGTTTGTAACGAACTTGCCATACAAATTCAGTACCCAAGTCTTCGCTACAGGCATGGAGGACTTTCTTTGTTGTTGTGAATCACATTGTCCGAAATCATATTCGCAAGTCCATTCTCTACACAGACTCCTTGAGTGTTGTACGTAGCTGATCACCCAAAAAGCCCTGTGGGAACCATTTTGTCTATACTTTTCAATGCCATTATGTCAGCTTGTGCCTCGAATCCGGAATTTACTGTGTGCTGGGTTCCTGGCCATTCTGGGATCACCAAGAACGAGGGGGTGGATGGAAAAGCCACCACTGCTGCTTGTAAGAACACCGGTGACATGACAACACCACCCCAGGCTGACCTCAAGCCACAAATCATGAAATAACTTTGCAAACAAAGGCAACGACAATGGACTGAGCAGACAGAGAGCAAGCTACATGAATTTAAACCACGTTTAGGATGATGAACAACTGTTTTGCACAAGAGATTCGTGAAAGTTGCCTTAGCTAGGCTATGGATAAGCCACACACACGCCACACACTCGCACCTGCTCACTGCATCTTCAGGACCCCTGTGTAGCACTTCTCCATAGCTCACGCCCTGGTTAAAGGCCAACTGCACTCATAATTTTGGTGTCTTAAAACCCTTGTTTCCATAAAGTCTGCCTAAAAAGACTACAAGATACAAAATATGGCTGCTGAAATACGCGTGTGTACGACGCAAACGGCCAGCAAAAATCGGCGATTTTGAAACCGAAATTGAGAAGAGCGAGGCCATTATGGCCAAGCTGAAGTGACTTCGCAGCCGCTGCCAGAGCGGCCAGCCAGCCAGAGCAAACCTGCACGCAACAGCTTTGCACGGGCGCCAGCCCTCGGAGAAGCGCACCCAGCGGCACTTGACTGATTCAGCTGGCTATCTGGAGGAAGAAACACCCGGCCGGCTGGCGTGCCATTTCCGCTCCATGGCTGTTGGTGCGATGCTCCGGCAGGTGCAGCGTTGTATGTGACGGAGCTATTTCATACCTTGACAACTTATGGAATGGGGCTACCAGTCATGTCCCAGTTGGTTTGGTGGTGCACTGCTGAGCACGAGGTCTTGGGTTCGATTCCCGGCCGCAGCGGCAGCTTTTCTGATGAAGGTGAAAAGCAAGAACGCCCGTGTGTACGAGATTTCAGCGCACGGTAAAGATCCCCAGGTGGTCAAAATTAGTCTGGAGCCCTCCACTACGGCGCGCCTCATCGCCTGCGTTGCGTTGGTGCGTTAAACCCTACAATCAATCAATCTTTAAATATAAGACACCAGGCACAACACAACATGAACACCTCCCATAACTGTGCAGATACGACGCTCCACTGTGCCCATCTCACTTCCTAGCTGACGATCCCATTGTTTTCTCTTAGGCGTGTTTTAGATGCGAAGCATCTCATGCTCGGGGCTGTGTCCCTCCCTCCCTCGTTGTCGTCGTCCGCCGTCCGCACTCTACTGCACATGCGCGTCTCTTCAGCCCCGTCAGCGCTCGGGCTGATGCCAGCGCAGTCCACTATAAAAAGAAATAGTTAGGCGGCGCTCGGTTTCGATCCCGCGACTCTCTGGCCGCAATGGGAGGTACGTGGCGCTTTTCCCACTGCGCCACAAACCGAGACGGGAGCATGTGCTACGAACGCGCCTTATGTCCTTCACTCATTTAAACTACGTCAAGAAGCTACTGATACAACAGAAGTGAGACAGCTGCGCATATTGCGCAGTTTTCTGCTCCAAAAGCTTGGTAATTTCAAAAATTGCGCCAAACTGCTCCAAAACAGTCTGAGGGCTCTTTTAACGCTCACATCACTTTCAGTGGGGAAAGATTCTTACTGACGGTATAATTTTCCAGCTCCCTCAAGGTGATAGTGTTTGTAAAGGTTCAATTGATTGATCAATCAATAGAAAACCCACATAAAATTGTTCCCGAGATATTTTTTTTCGAAAGTTACAATGTCGGGTTGCACATGTTATGTTCTGTGAGTTTTTAAAGTTTTCCCATTGAAAACCATTCCAATGTCCTGTAGAAAAAATACTTATGTGTACTGAGGCGACAAACTACCTGTGCAAGGTGAGGAAAAAAACGGCAATTTTCGGAGCGCCGTATCCCCGGAGCGACATAACTGGGCGCCGTCTTGGTGAAGATTGGCAAACATGGCCGCCAGGCAAAGCAGTTGCTCATGGTTCAGGCAGAGTGCTCTTTGCCGATTTCTACTGTGGTTTTGGTTATAAGGGTTACTGGGTTTACATTTAATCGCTTGATATGTTGCGGGAAGTTGCGCGACTCGAAAGATGGGAGTTCATCAAAAACAACATGGCGCCCGCGAATTCGCCGTGTTTCAGCCTTGGGGCTGAGGCTCAGTGCGTGCTTGACGTGAAATTTCAGACTCATTGCGGTGTTATAAAACGCTGAGTTATTCCTGCCTTTGACAGCGAGCTCGCGAGTGGCGGGAATGGAATGATCAACACTGCAGAAGTGGCGGCGCAGGCTACACCGCCGCAAAATGTTCAAGCAGTGTCCGATAGCGGGACGGGCCATTATTGCACGCTAGTAATAATGGTTCATCTATCTGAAGCGAAATTTAATGCCAAAAAGGAGGTGGCTAAAGATACCCACGTTACTCACAGTATGAATGTACTGAACGTGCACCTTGGAAATGGAAATGGGAGGGCTTGTGAAGTGCGACGACTGCCACTTCGCTTTGCGCACCTTTTGACGTGGTTCTACACGTGTGCGTAAAGCCGAGTGTGGGATTACAAAAATAATAATTTCCGCATTCACATGATAATTAAAATGCCTTACGATTGCTTAGTTTTGCTTTTTTTTTTTCGTTGTTTTGCGATATTTTCAACGGTCTGCAAGCTCTCTATGCATTGTGAGCCAAAGAATTTAAAAATGGTTTGTAAAAAGGTAGTGCAGTTCGTACGTTGCGGTGCTCTGATAGAAAAAACTTTATTCAAAGGCTGTTTTAGTGTTATGTACGTTCAAAACGGATTAGAAAGTGCAGTTGCCCAATCTGAGTTGCCAAAAGTTTGATTTTTAGGCTCCGAAGGGGACAATAAATGTCATCATTCTGCTCCAAATCAAGGTTCTTCTGCCCCAAAATCAAGATTTCGCTGCTCCAAAAACTGCTCCCAAATCTTATTCAGCTGTCTCACCCCTGATACAACGAAGGCACGCGAA
This sequence comes from Haemaphysalis longicornis, assembly GCF_048455015.1. Lineage (NCBI taxonomy): Eukaryota > Metazoa > Arthropoda > Arachnida > Ixodida > Ixodidae > Haemaphysalis > Haemaphysalis longicornis. Next base: position 58,423,694 of record NW_027526203.1, read on the forward strand.
GATGAACGTCAACGGAAACGACGAACTGAAAACTAATGGGAATTTCAGTCGAACCCATGGCTGCTTCGCACACTACTCAGGGTTCCCCTATGGGAAGATGGTGTAATTTTCTTTTTAAGTGTTTGGCAGAGATCAAATTTTTACATCTCATTTCATATCACACATACCTAACACAATCTGGTCCTGTACACCGGTTACCGTTTAAACCATCTAACTTCACGCATTCAGTTTCAGTTGTACCTGTTGCACTGCACACTACTTTTATTCAATGGTTAATTTTTTGGCACTGGTTGCCCTTTGTCAGACTTGAGCAGTCGAACAAATGATGAGATTTTTTTTTTGAAATGAGTCAAATCTACAAACTGAAACTAAGTCAGATAAAATGGTAGGGACAAGAAAGACTCGGCAACTTTCCCCTAGAAAAAAGGTTGCAATGAAATAAGTTAACTAACGCCCGGCAAACGTGTACACAGAATGTATTCCGGATATTTACACCTATATTTACCATTTCATACCTAACCAAATAGTTGCCGCTTAAAAGCCCTCGCCAATTCCCCCCTGTGGTTACAAGCTACTTCATTAAGGTTTAGAAGAGGAAAATGTGTCAGTTTTCTTGTGAATAGTTTTAGAAATTTCAGGCAAGGCAATGGTGAGCTTGCTTACTTCGTGGGTGTCTTGAGGCGGCGTGCCCAAGAAGAACTGCTTATGCTGCCAAGAAGACTCGCCTGCTCTTCATGTACAGTTATAGTGTTCTTGAAGCTCTGTCGCACATGTTTCATGGCTTTTCTGTGAAAATTTCATTGTATTTGGAAGGCAATTCCGATAAAGTTTTCATGAGAATGCCACATCAAATTGACGGTTTCAATTCAATACAAGCCATATCCAAAGTTACCTTAATATTGGTCAAATCTCCCGCATAATTTTAATTACTTGTGGCCGTAAACTTTTTCTAGCTGACATGTAAAACATCATATAATAGCTTTGACAGTGTTGCATGTAGGCCCTCAAACAAACTTTCACTTTTTTCTCAGATTCTGTTTGTGTGGATTTGACTCATTAAAAAAAAAAAAAAAGAAAAACTCCTGAAATGGTTGCTATCATGGGGTATGGAAAGTATATTTGATTGGCTGCAGTTCACTCAGTAATTGAAAAAGGCAGTAGTTGTGACCCGTGTGCTACTGTAAGTGTTGCCAACATGTAGTAACCCCACTGAGGCCACACAGTGTATGCCGTTTATAAACGTGACTTCTTATAGTGCAGGGCCGGATATAATGCGGGTTTTTCTGACCACTTGTTTGCCTGTTTGCCTCCCATAGAACTCAATGCATAAGCATACGACTTAAAATGTGGTTGCCCGAAGCACAATACCATGTGTTGTGTGGTTTTTTTGGTGGCTCCACTGATCGACTCAGGCAGCTTGGGCATTGTTTTTATGGTCACAAAGAAGAAAAAAAAAGATGGATTATTGAGCCATTAGACACGGCACGTGCTCCCTGCTCTCCTCTAACTTCGACTCGGAAGGGGGGGGGGGAGAGAGAGAGAGAGAGAGAGAGAGAGAGAGAGAGAGAGAGAGAGAGAGAGAGAGAGAGAGAGAGAGAGAGGGACTGACAATAGCTGGCTCTGCACAAGCGCAGTTAGTTGCTTCTATTAGAACAATGTGCAGATAAGCAACTGCCCTTTCTCTTTTTGTACCTCTGGAGGTAGCAAGCTGCGATGCCCTACATTTTCACTACCTGTATGCTGTGCTGATAAGCAACTGCCTGCTGCATCGTGAACGCAAGGTGCGGATTAAAAAAAAAAAAAATCCCGGCTTGCGTTCATTAATTCTTATCACGTCTCGGCAACATAAAACAGCTTTTTCCCTTCTTGCGGCATCCTTTCTTCTATACGCTAAGAAACACAGCCGTGCTGCCTCACAACACATGCACAAAGTAAGTTAAGGTCTGGCTTGCCGGTTTGTAAGAACGTGCACCAGCATCTGGTGTGGAACAAAGATAATATAAAGACTGTGCCTCTGTTTTAAGTGGCATTCGTTTGAGTTATGATAAACAAAAGAATGTCTAAAAGATAGGTTGCAATGTGGTAGGATTCACGCACGTTTTGTTTAGTGCAGTATCGCTTACAGTACGGATTTCAGAAGCTCCCGCAACATGCGTTATAAGCGGCCCTCACTGTATATTGGCAGGAATTTTTTTTTTCCGGTACACGAGCAGCGTTCCACTTGAGCTAAATTATTTCGTGTAAGGCTTACATGCGCTGTGCCTTTTTGCACAGCTCTAGGGCGAAACTACGTCCTAGCAAGCAACCACGCTGGCAGACACGTCAGCTGAATGGGACGCTCTTTCGTGCTCTTCCACTCTCACCACTCCAACTTCGTCGTCCTCTTCTTTGCCTCGCAGTCTATCGTGTCAGGCTTCCATTTGCTGGTCAGCTAACCTCCTCCTCCTCCTAATCACTCCGTGTATGTCCTTCATTGGCCCCTTCCAAATCCTTCTCGCATCTCGTACTCTGATTCTTTTCTTCCATCATCTTCTTCTCGGGCCAATCCCCCTTCGGGTATGGGTTCTTTTTACCACATGACACATGCTTGGCTTTGGGATTTTATCGCCTGCTATACGTATGTATACCCCTCTTTATGTTAAGGCAAGTTGTCTCTATAAATATATCCTACCTTTGTTGCCACTGCCATCATATTGTTACAGGGAAGCATTAAGCAATATGTATTTGGCGATAATCGATCAGCTTTAGCTAGCCAGTAGTTGGTTCGTTGGAGCCATAAGAAGAATGACACGTACGCAACCTGGCGGATTGGCCAAGTCTGATTGTGGTTTTGCTGTTGAAGAAGCTTATGAATTAGTTTTAATATAAGGAAAAATAGGGTACAGTGATGCTAACAATTTGAGAACCAAGAAAATTCAATACTGCTATAACAACAGGTATTTCAATACAAGATTAAAAATTGGTTAATGTATTAACAAGGCAAGCGACCTGATTCTGCAATAAAAAAGTGAAGACCGCGACGAACATCCCCGTTGCACCAATCAAGCCCGACTGCCCGAAATTACAATAGGGCCGGACAAGGCGATACCCATACGCCGGAGTAGAGCCTCCAGGTAACGATTTCGGAGGGAGGAGAACCGCCGGCAAGACAACAGGAAGTGGTCAATGGTTTCTTCCTCTTGACAGAAGCGCCCCGCACGGGGCACCTTGAGTATTCATGGTGACGGTGAGCAGCGACACCGCGGACCCCGAGCTACCAAACATAAGCCGTGTCCAACCGTGGCGAGGTGTTGAAAGGCGAAGGGTACAAGCCGTAAACGGTGGCCGTCGGAGCCTTGGTCGAGCTCCGGCCGATGGGCTCCTTGCCTGTCTACCAGGCAGGGAGCTCCGGGACCTCTTTGATTACCAGGGTAAGGTCAAAGGAGAAAGTACCCCCGTTTCCCTGTTTTCCAATGTATCATCAGGCATTTTCAAAACCCCCCCCCAAAACGTGATCGGTCCCTGAAAAGGGGCCGCACCGAAGTATCTTTTCCTCATTTGTCTTCGATCTCCATTTCAAAGCCCGATAATTTCTCGAGCTTCTTGGTAATGGAATCCGTGGATAAATCAAAACCCATCACTTACCAGTCTGTCTTTCTCATTTCCAAGTTTCTTGAAAGCCTTGTAGGCAAATCGTACAAGGCTAAAAAGCTCACAACCGGAGGAGTCCTAATTGAAGTCCAAAACAAACAACAATCCTGTAACCTCTTGAAGCACACGCGCATGGTCGATGTTGACATCAAGATCACGCCCCATCGAAGTCTAAATAGCTGCCAGGGCGTCATCTCTGATAGAGATCTAATAAATGAGACTGAAGCAGATCTGCTCGACGGCCTTAGCGATCAGGGCGTGACAGCAGTGCGGCGAATCACCATACGCCGAAACGACCAAATAATAGCTACTAAACACATAAGCTTGACATTTGACCGCTCAACACTTCCTGAGTCGGCCATCGCAGGGTTCATGAGATGTCCGGTTCGTCCCTACGTGCCAAACCCACGCCGCTGCTTCAAGTGTCAGCGGTTTGGGCACGGCACAACCTCTTGCCGTGGTAAACTGACGTGCGCAAAATGTGCAGCACACGATCACCTAACCGACAAATGCGAATCCGAGAGCTTCACCTGTGCGAACTGCCAGGGACCGCACGCTGCCTATTCCAGGAGCTGCGAAAAATTCAAACAAGAAAAACAGATCATTGCCTTGAAAGTAAACGAGAACATCACCTTCCCAGAGGCTCGAAAGAGGTTCGCATCTTTCCCCCTGGGGAGGTACGCCGACGCAGCTCGCCGGGGGGCGGAGCGGCGTCTTGTTTCGGCGGGGACCCAGTACCGCGAGTCGGACCTGGTCCCCCCCCGCTCCCCCCCGGGTTGCCTCCGGCGGCCCAACTCGCCTCCGCACCGCTCGCTGAGCCAGCAGCGGCTGTGGTGGCAACCACGTCTGGTGGGGATGCTGCTGCACCCACTGTCTCCTCCCCTCCACCGGCCCGAAGCACATGCGAGGGCCAGGAGGAGATGGAGCTGGAGGAAAGAGGCAGTTCCCACCTCCGCCGCACCGCCTGTACCACCCGGGGCGCTCCTGACGCCTTAGGCGGTCGCGGCCAAAACGAAGGGCACTGCAAAGGGTGCCCAGTCCAAGTCTAGGGTGCCCAGTCCGCTGGGCACCCCCTTGACTTCAGATGACGACCTAGACGTCGAGCCGTCCCGGCATGCACCACAGCGGAAGGAACGGGCTCCGGCGTCCAGGTCAGTAGAGAGAATCATAAAGCCCCTTCCAAGAGTACAAGCCCCGAAAGCCGACACATTAACACATACATACTCCAGTAGCTCTAAACTTCAATAATAGGAAGAGAAAATATCATGCAATGGAACTCCAGAGGCTTTTTAAAAATCTTGATGATGCCTATGAGTTACTGCATTCCAATCAGCCAAGTGTGATGCGTCTCCAAGAGACCCATTTAAACTCCATGCACACAAATGTCTTCAGTAGTTACATGGTATTTAGGAGGGGTGAGATGGTGGTGGCACATCCTCAGGCGGTGTGGCCATCATTGCCCGGAAAACCATGGCGTGCCACACTGTCCAACTACAGACCATCCTAGAGGCTGTTGCCATTCGAACAATAATTTTTAATAGGCTTATAACACTGTTCTCTTTACATCCCTCCTGACTTCCAACTATCGAGCACAGATTTCGAGGGTCTGGTAGATCAGTTACCCGAACCTTTCATTCTTTTAGGCGACCTCAACGCACATAACTCTCTTTGGGGCTCCGCTCGCACGGATGCGCGAGGTCGCCTAATTGACAAATTCTTAACATCGTCGGGAGCATGTCTTTTCATCCAAAAAAAGCCAACATATTATAATATAGGACACAACACTTATTCACACTTTGACTTGGCTATTGGATCTGCAGTTCTCTTTCCATGTCTTGAGTGGGGTGTGGGCACTGATCCATATGGTAGTGACCACTTCCCCACCTCACTAACATATATAGGTAAGGGCCCGAGCAGTCCATCTTCCCAAAACAGGTTTAAGGTTTAATGAAGCAAGACCAAACTGGAATATATTTACAGATTCATCTAAACTACACCACACGTCGATAACACAACTACACGTTGAGCAGGCAACCCAACTAAGCACGGCGCACATCCTCGACGCCGCCGAAAAGTCCATTCCCCACGCCTCTGTTGCCCCGGGCAACCAGCGGAGGCCGTGGTGGAATCAGGACTGGTGGCGGGCGCGAGAGGCCCAGAACAAGGCGTGGGATATCCTTCGTCGGTACCCTACGTCGAGTAACCTCCTCTTGTTCAAACGGGCCAAGGCGTTTGGAAAACGTGTGCGCGGTGAGGTTTGGTGAGGTAAAACTCCTACACAGACACACGGCAAGTATGGACACGAATACGCAAACTCAAGGGGCAACAAACACACAGCCTGCCTCTGGTCAGCACAACAGGGGATACACTCGAAGACCAGGCTGACACACCAGCACAACACTTCCAACACGTTTCCAGTTCAGCACACTACGCAAACACTTTTATTAAACACAAACTCGTGGCCGAAAAGAAGCCTTTACATGACAATGACAGGTCAGCCACTTCTTATAACTCTGAGTTCACACTTAATGAGCTGAGGGGTGCTCTGAGCACTTGTAAACCCTCAGTTCCAGGCCCAGACAACATTACATATACAATGATACAGAACTTACACACAGACACTCTTGTAACACTTCTTCACCTTTTCCACAAGATATGGCTTTCGGGGCACATTCCAAAGTCTTGGAGGAATGCCATAGTTGTAGCATTCTTGAAAGAAGGAAGGGACTCTTCTTCTCCCGCTAGCTATCGACCCATTGCTCTTACCAGCTGCCTGTGCAAGCTTCTCGAGAAGATGATAAACCGGAGGCTTGTGTACTTTTTGTAGTACAACGGTCTTCTCGAGAGCGGCCAGGCAGGCTTCAGGGCGGGGAGATCCACAAACAATCAACTTGTGGCACTAGAGTCATATAATAAGGATGCCTTCATTCACAAACAGTTCTGTTTAACTGTGTTTTTCGACCTAGAAAAGGCCTATGACACCGCTTGGCGTTATGGTATCCTTACTGATCTGAAGTCATCCGGTGTTTCTGGTAATATGTTTAACACCCTTGCTAGTTATTTGTCGGAAAGAACCTTTCGCGTCAGTGTTGGTTCGGCACTGTCCAATGTACACGTGCAAGAAAATTGTGTTCCGCGAGGCGGAGTTCTAAGCTGCACTCTCTTCATAGTAAAAATGAACTTCCTTGGGAAGGCACTGCCGCCTACAATTTCTTATTCCATGTATGAATATGACGTGCAGATATCTTTTAAATCATGTAATATGTCAATATGCGAACGCCAAGTTCAGCTCGGCGTCAAGAAACTTACCAGCTGGGCAGACAAGAATGGTTTTAAATTGAATCCTGTAAAAAGCTCCTCCGTTGTGTTCTCTAGGAAGCGCGGGGTCCATCCGGACCCAGACATTACTCTTAATGGCGTGTCGCTTCCTGTGAACAAGGAGCACAAGTTTTTAGGTGTTGTGTTTGACCGCAAACTCACATTCATTCCACACATCAAGAAACTTAAACATAAATGTCTCAAAACAATGAATATACTTAAGGTTCTCTCCCACCAATTGTATGGTTCCGACAAAGAACTCCTACTACGGCTCTATACTGCTTTGGTTGGGTCTCGTTTAGACTATGGCAGTGTGGTATATGGGTCGGCGACTAAAACAGCGTTGCGAATCCTGTTGCGAAAACCCGGGGCGCTCCTGTTGCCCTCGGCGGTCGCGGCTCAAACGAAAGGCACCGCAAAGGGTGCCAAGTCGGGGGGGGGGGGGGGGGGGGTTGGGGGTGTCCGGTACGCCGGGTACCCCTTCCAAATCTGATGATAATATAGATGTGGGACCTTTTCTGTCTGCTTTGCAGAGGAAGGAGCGGGTCCCTCCATCTAAGCCTCCAGAGAAGGCAAAAAAGCCCCTCCTGTGAGGACGTTGGGGTTAAGCAGACGGGTGTGTGACTCGCGGAGGAAGATCACAAGAAATTGACGCCATGGTCTTCTTAAGCGACCCTGAACCTGCGTCTACCGGCGATGTCCGCGCACGTGGAGATGGGCGCGCGCAGCCTGGCCGCTGACATAGCACATACCCACGTGGGGGATTGGCCAGGAATCTCCTCGTCTTCCTTGGCAACGGGGGGAGATGGGCGCGCGCTGCCTGGCCGCTGACATAGCACATACCCACGTGGGGGATTGGCCAAGAATCGGGCGTGAGAAGGGCTAAAGCACCTGCTTAAAGGAGTACTGACACGAAATTTCAAGGCTGAGATCCGCTCTAGCAATCAAGTACAACGACAACACGAATAGGTGTCTGTGAATAAATGCATCTTTCTTTCTTTGTAGTTGTGTGTGTGTGTGTGATCTCTCTTTCGCGAACATTACCGAACCGCGCAAATTCAACTCGTGCATTCGCACTTTCACATTCTTCCCCTCGGGGAAATGCGGGTAATTTTTGGAGACGGAACGCGCATTCAAGCGAAATAAAAAAAATACCAACAGGTCCGACCCACCAGAGTTCGGGAGAGAAGCGGGGGAAAAAACAATGCCACGCTCACGGCTCTGTCCTACAGTGATGGCGCTCAGTCGCCACGGCGTTGACGCCCTCGCCGCAGGGTTTGGGAAGACGGTGGACCAGTCGCGGTTCCGCTGAGTCACGCGCCGCTGGCTCCGCTCGCTAGGCCTTGCCTCGGAACTGCGGCTCCCAGGGTCGTCGCGGCGATCTGAAAACTTCCCGAACGGCGACGTCGGTCTTCCGCGTCACAGGCCCGTGGACATCACCCTGCTGGAGCGACCACGAACCTCGAACCTTGAAAGCCACGAAAGTCTCGACCCGCCTGCCGGTCGTTTTGGTCCAGCTGCCCTCCGGAACCTCCGCCGCTCGCTCCGCTTCCCAGGCCAGCCCTCCATGATGATGCTACTCCCCTCCTGGCACTCACCCTCTAAGGGAAATTGGTCCGGGCACCATCTTCTTCTTCTCGAGGCACCTGCTTTGCGCCGTCGTCCGGGTTTTTCCCCACTCGTGGGACGCCAGTCATCACATGCACCCCTTTCTCGAGAGGGTTGTTTGGGGAAACAAAACTCGGCACACAAAAATGTTCGCACATGGCGACACAGGGCACCGAAGGAACGTGCCGGAGTGAAGGTTCTTCGCAGTCAGTCCCTCTCCCCCCCCCCCCCAAAAAAAAACGAAGTGTTCCAAAAATTATTCATGGGGAAAACAAAGACTATCTACTCTGCGGAGATCCGAATAAGGTAATCCGCTCCGACGTTTTCGCTACCCTTCACGTACTGAACTGTGAAATCATACTACATCATTGTGAGGCTCCAGCGAAGGACGCGACTGTTAATGTGCCTCGCAGAGTGTATGTACGCCAAGGGCTGGTGGTCACTCTGTAAGATGAACGGCTTTCCGTATAAGTAGATGAGAAATTTCTTGATCGCCCAGACCAATGCTAATGCCTCTCAACAGTGGAGTAGGAAGTTTCGCGTGGCAGGATTCGACGACTCGCGTAGGCGACTGGGTGAAGAATCTCCGCATGCTGTTGCATGAGGACTGCGCCAATGCTTGTGGACGACACATCCGTGCGGAGTACGAAAAGCTTGGAGAAGTCCGGCGCTTTCAGTATAGGTTCGGTTGACAACAGTTCCTTAAGAGTGTCAAACGCTGTTTGTTCCTTGTCGCCCCAAGTGAGCCTGTTGGGTGCCCGCTTGCGAGTCAGCTCCGTCAAGGGTTGACATACTTGAGCATAGTTTGGCACGAACTGCCGGTAATAGCCCGTGAGGCCGAGGAAAGACCGCACCTGCCGCTTTGTCCTCGGTCGTGTGGAGTCGTGAACTTTTTTGAGCGTTTCTGCTTGCGGGCGTAGGAGACCGTGGCCAACGATGTGTCCCAGGAATTTTACTGAGGAGAAGCCTACTTCGCTTTTTCTAGGTCGAATCGTAAGTCCCGCCTTCTGCACCCTCCTGAGGAATGTCTCGAGCGCTTCTAGGTGTTCCTCCCAAGTCTCGGTAGCGATGAGAACGTCATCGAAGTAATGGTAGATATTTGGAAGCCCACCAACCACCTTACGCATAAGGCGTGTAAACACCGCTGGGGCGGTCTTGATGCCGAACGGCATAAACCGAAACTGGTATAGTCCCGAGGCAGAAGTGAAGGCAGTGAATGGCTTCGATTCCGCATCCATAGGCACTTGCCAATAGCCCTTAGTGAAGTCAAATTTCGAAAAGAACCGACTCTTGCCCAACTTTGCAAACATCATATCCACTCTAGGTATGGGCTCGTTGTCGGCGACAACGACAAGGTTGAGTTGTCTGAAGTCAATGCAGAGTCTTATCATTCCATCTTTCTTGTCTACTGGCAAGATGGGAAACTGGTACGGCGACTCTGAGGGCTCGATAATACCCATTCGCAGCATTTCCTGCACCTCGTTTTCCACGGGTTCTTGCATGGCAAATGGAATCGGGTACTGCCGCACTTGAATAGGTTGCTCTGTTGTAAGGCGCAGCTTGCAGTGAACCAGGTCTGTCTTCCCAGGGAGGTCTGAGAAGATTTTCTGGTAAGATGACAGAAGCGTACTTGCCTGGGCGTGTTGTTCAGGAGTCATAGCCGCCGAAACGTCCACATCTCTGTAGGTCTCTTTTTGTCTTAGAGGGACACACGGTACGTCGCCTCCTTCAGTTTCGTCGGATCTAAGGGCGACGGAAACACGTTGTGGATCTGGCTTAGACGGTTTCGCTCTTCATATCTCTTCAACATGTTGATGTGGAAAAGGCTCGTCCGGGTTCCAAGATCAATCACATATTCGACTTTGTTGCGCCTTTCCAAAACATCGAATGGACCTTTCCATGTGAGGATTAAATTATTATTGTCCGATGGGAGCAGAAGCAAAACTTTGTCACCAACGGCGACGTGACGCGTCTTCGCCCTTCGGTTGTAATACTTATTCTGCGCCAACTTACCCTTCTGGAGCTCTTCGTGTGCCAGTCGGCAAGTATCTTCCAGGCGCTGACGAAGCTCGACGACGTATACATACGACGTTTTGACCTCAGGATTTACGCTCTCTCCTGTCCAAACCTCCTTCAGTATAGCCATCGGTCCTCGGACATGTCTGCCGTACAGGAGATCGAACGGTGCAAAACCCAAGCGAGATTGGGGCACCTCGCGGTATGCAAACAGCAGTGGTGCCAAGTAGCGGTCCCAGTGTTTAGGAGTTTCTTGGCACATCCGCCTTATCATTTGCTTTAGCGTGCCGTTAAATCGTTCAACCAGCCTGTTAGCCATTGGGTGATACGGTGTAGTGGGCAGCTGTGCAACTGACAGAAGACGGCTGAGCTCGTTCTTAAGTCCAGATGTGAAGGACTTGCCCCGAACTCTGACGATTTCTCGAGGAAATCCCACTCGAGCAAACATCTCTAGGAGAGCTTCAGCGATCCTCTCTGTTCCAATGCTTGGTAACGCCACGGCATCGGGGTAACGGGTCGCGAAGTCCACCGTCGTTATCACATACCGGTTGCCGTTCTGTGTGGTGGGGGAGAGCGGCCCCACTATGTCGATGGCAACCCGCTGGAACGGTGTCTCGATCACGGGCCCCCAACAGGCTCATTTGGGGCGACAAGGAACAAACAGCGTTTGACACTCTTAAGGAACTGTTGTCAACCGAACCTATACTGAAAGCGCCGGACTTCTCCAAGCTTTTCGTACTCCGCACGGATGCGTCGTCCAGAAGCATTGGCGCAGTCCTCATACAACAGCATGCGGAGATTCTTCACCTAGTCGCCTACGCGAGTCGTCGACTCTTGCCACGGGAAACTTCCTACTCCACTGCTGAGAGAGAGGCATTAGCATTGGTCTGGGCGAGCAAGAAATTTCACATCTACTTATACAGAAAGCAGTTCATCTTACAGGGTGACCACCAGCCCTTGGCGTACATACACTCCGCGAGGCACATTAACAGTCGCGTCCTTCGCTGGAGCCTCACAATGATGGAGTATGATTTCACAGTTCAGTACGTGAAGAGTAGCGAAAACGTCGGAGCGGATTACCTTATTCGGATCTCCGCAGAGTAGATATTTTTTTTCCCCATGAATGATTTTTGGAACACTTTGGGCACTGGCGCAAAAGCTGCTGCCTGGACAACTTCAGCATAATCCGGAGCCCCAGTTGGAGCTGCGATGAAGCTGAGACTTCTCTTCAGGGCCGTGCCAGAGGACACACGCATGGTAGAAGTTGTAGCGGCCACGGTCTCAGTCACGGTGGAGCCAAGACGCTTGTCTAGCGGTACCACCAAGTGGTCATCTGTCGCCTGGTCAAGAACACCGGCTTCCGAGTTTGACTTGGCCAAGTAGCCACGGGTCGGCTTCTTAGCCCCGATCGGGGAAAAGTAGATGAGGGGCATTGAGTCCCGGAGCGAAACTGGACTCTCCTCCGCCGGAGATGCTGTGAAGGTCGGAGCAGTCGAAGCAGCTCCGACTCTTCGGCTATCAAGCAACGAGAGCTCGTGATCATCAAAGACACGGCCTTCACCATTGACGAACTTGTTTGAATCGTCTTGACCTGCCTCCTCTGGATTGGATGATGGCTTGCCATCGCGGTGATCACCCATGAGAAGGTTGTCCATGGCCGTGGAGAGTGAAGCGGAAGGCACGTGAAGTGAATGCTCCGAGTTAGTTGTGTCCAAAAGGCAGACTGCACCTTCTGCCTCGTACAGCATGTTGTTGGGCCAGTTGGTGCAGCATCATGAAAGTAGAAAAAACTGCGCGTAAAAGACAGGACCGTGACAAGTAGACAGGACAAGCGCGCTTGTCCTGTCTACTTGTCACGGTCCTGTCTTTTACGCGCAGTTTTTTCTACCTTCTGCCTCATTCTGTCCTGCTGGAGACTGGTGGAGTTGGTGACGTGCCACGTCTCCAGCGCCTCCTGGAGTGTTCGACAGTGAGCTGGACAGGGTAAAGTCCACGAGGCTTGGCTCTTCAATGTCGGCAATCGAAGTGGCCATCAGCTCCGCCAGCCTGGCCACGATGCCTTTCGCTTCCCGCAACGCCATGGAGTAGCTGGACTCCTCTGCGTCCTCCTCAGACTTTGGTGTGCCCTCTGCCATTGTGTTGGAGCTTGAGCACCCCCAGCTGTGCCGCGCTTCGGCCCGTCGGCGCCGGCGACGAACTGCTGGCAGACTGGCACGGCCGGAGTCAAGCCCCGGTGCGTGACTGCAGCATGCCCGATTCGAACGGTGGCACGAGCACGGTCATGTTCCCTAGTGGCACGCGGCCTACTAGATGTTTAGGTACAGTCCGCTGACAAATGTCGCAGGATTTCACAAATCGTGTTATGTCACCATGCATGCTAGGCCAGTAGAATTCCTCACGCACGCGGTCCAGAGTTCGTTTAACTCCCTGGTGTCCAGCCAAGATTCCTTCGTGAGACATTGTCAAAACAATGTCTCGAAGCTCGATTGGGACAACGAGCTGCTCTATTTCCTGTCTCGAGGGTAAACGGTACCGCCGGTATAGAACGCCATTTACCATTTCAAACTGGATAGCAGCCGAGTTCACCATCAACTTTTTCCCGACCTCACCGAAAAACTTTTGAAGCGTACGATCATGTGGTTGCATTTGTCTTAACTCAGCAACGCTGATCGTAGAAAGGCTAACAGTAACTGCTGGTAGCCGCGCCGTTTTTCTCGACGCCTCGCGTCTGGCTGCACCCACGCGTGTGTCGGGCTTTGACTCCGCGTTCGTTGGGGGGCAGGGCGGTTCGCTCCAGCTACACTGGACTTCTGGAACGACTGTTGAAACGCTTCCTGTTCCGTTCGCTCGGCCGATACTCGTCTGAGGAGATTCCGGCTCCTGGGACTGCTCCCATCTGTTTTCCGAGTCGCGGGTCGGCATGGAGGCATCGGGGGCGCCCTCGATGTTCCCTATGATAACGTCATAGAGAGGGTCCTCCATACAGGTGGCTAGTACTCGGCCAGAGAAAAATGGGGACACGATCTCCACTTCCGCTTCCGGTAAAACGAGGCGGGTTCGGTTCAACAGATAAACAGTGCTGGTATTCCCCGTGAGCTTGGTATCGCGAACCAAGGACCGCTTCACGATTACGGAATTACAGCCTGTGTCGCGTAAGAGTGTCACCGGTTGCCCTTCAAGTAGTCCTTCGGCTGTCGGCATTTGCTCCCGGTTAGCTCTCGGTTTTTTGTGTTTTGGATTCCGTATCCCCTTCTTTGACAGTTCCGTCCAAGATGCGTGTCCCGTCAAGGAACAGGAAGCTTGGCCCGTGTTTCCTGGCTGGTTGGGGCAAACGTCAGATCGGTGTCCGTGTTTTCGGCACCGTCCGCAAAAGAGCGTCTTCTGGCTGGGCTGACTGGAACCCCGCGATTTAGCCTAGCAGTCTGATGGGCGGTGCCCTAGCTTATTGCATAAAAAGCAATGTGGCTTGGTCGTCTTGCGATCATGATAATCGGGAGCACGAGGGAGTCCAGGGGGCTTGCCACTGTCTTTCTTTTCTTCCCTTCCTCTGCCCAGGTTGACTAAGCCTTGAGCTTCGAGGTATTGATCAGCCGTCTCAGCAAGCTGGTCCAGGTTCTTGCAGCCCTTTCTTTGAGGAAAATGGCGAGCTTCTCGTCGCACTGGCTCAGGAATCGCTCGGACACCATTTTGTCCCGGAGCGCGGAGTACGACTGCTCCTTTCTCGCCATTTCCTGCCAGCTGTCGAAGTAACTGAGAAGACGAACAACAAACTGACGACCTGTTTCTGAGTTCAGCGGCCTGGATTCTCTAAACTTGCACCGTTAGCCTTCTTCGGTGTACCTGAACCTCTGTAAAAGGGTCTTCTTCAGTTTCGTGTAGTCCAGTGCATCGTCGGACGACATGCGGCCAACGGCAGTGAGCGCCTCACCGGTAAGGCACAAGTGTAATGAGAGCGCCCACTTGTCCGAAGACCAACCTAGGCTTGTTGCCACTCTCTCGAACCGCTGTATATAAGCGTCGAGCTCGTCTCGTTCCTCATTAAAAGCGGGAATCAACTTGTGAGGGCTGTGGAAGCTTTGTGCCGTATTAGTCGCGGTGTCACTTCCCACGGCGTCGGAACTCGCGTTGGAACCCTGCGACCGCTCCTGAAGTTGTAGCCTCAGTTCTAATATGGCACGTTCAGCCTCAATTCGAGCTCGGGTCTCGGTCTCCGTCTGCTGTGCTAGCCTTGCGGCTTCTTTAGCCGCCTCGCGTTCGGTCGCACGCTTCTCTCTTTCTTTCGCGCGTTCAGCGTCGATCCATTCTCTGAGGTCCTGCCCTGACAGCCCTAATTCTTTGCCGATGAGCATCAACTTCTCGAGATCCATCCTCGTTCGTCACACCCACTTGCCTGCTTAAGCTCTTCAGATGGAAGTAAAGCAAGGTCCTGTCGCGGACGCCAAAAATTGTGAGGACGTTGGGTTTAAGCAGACGGGTGTGTGACTCGCGGAGGAAGATCACAAGAAAATTCACGCCATTGTCTTGAACAGATAACTCAACACTGCATATATTGGAGACGGAACGCGCACACAAGCGAAATAAAAAAATACAAACAGGTCTGACCCACCAGAGTTCGGGAGAGAAGCGGGGAAAAAAAAAACAATGCCACGCTCACGGCTCTGTCCCACAGTGATGGCGCTCAGTCGCCACGGCGTTGACGCCCTCGCCGCAGGGTTTCGGAAGGCGGTGGACCAGTCGCGGTTCCGCTGAGTCACGCGCCGCTGGCTCCGCTCGCTAGGCCTTGCCTCGGAACTGCGGCTCCCAGGGTCGTCGCGGCGATCTGACAACTTCCCGAATGGCGACGTCGGTCTTCCGCGTCACAGGCCCGTGGACATCACCCCGCTGGAGCGACCACGAACCTCGAACCTTGAAACCCATGAAAGCCTCGACCCGCCTGCCGGTCGTTTTGGTCCAGCTGCCCTCCGGAACCTCCGCCGCCCGCTCCGCTTCCCAGGCCAGCCCTCCATGATGATGCTACTCCCCTCCTGGCACACACCCTCTAAGGGAAATTGGTCCGGTCACCATCGTCTTCTTCTTCTCAAGGCACCTGCTCCGCGCCGTGGTCCGGGTTTTTCCCCACTCGTGGGACGCCAGTCATCACACCTCCCAAAAGTGCAAGCCCCAAAGACCCTACATAAAAAGTCACACTCCAGTAGCTCTAACACATCATAATGGGAAGAGAAAACATAGTTCAATGGAATTGCAGAGGCCTTCTGAATATTCTTGAAACAGGGGACACACTGGAAGCGCAGGCTGAAACACTCGCACAACACTTCCAACACGTGTCCAGTTCAGCACACTACATGAAGACTTTCCTGAAGTATAAAGACTGTAGTGAAAAGAAGTCCCTACACGACAACGACAAATCACAGACTTCTTACAACTCCCTGTTTTCACTACATGAGCTGAGGGCTGCTCTGAGCATATGTAAACCCTCAGCTCCAGGCCCAGACCACATTGCATATACAATGATAAAACACCTACACGCAGACACACTTGAGCACTCCTACATCTATATAATCAAATATGGCTTTCGGGGCACATTCCACACTCTTGGAGGGAGGCCATTGTAGTGGCTTTCTTGAAGGAGGGAAAGGACCCGTCGTCCCCCTCAAGTTACCGTCCAATAGCCCTGACGAGCTGCCTGTGCAAGCTCTTCGAGAAGATGATCAATCGCAGGCTCGTGCTGGAATTCCAACTTCCCTTTTCCTCCATCCCAACCCCTTCCGCTACCTTCCTAGGGGAGATCAGGGGAGTCTCCCCGGGCACGCTCTCCTGGCTGTGGTGTGGCTTGGTAGCTTTTCCCTTTTTATTTCTTTCCACTTCGGTGGTCAAAAACATCTTTTGCCTTTCCGCCAATTCTTTTATGTTAATATTGGGTTAAGCCTGTTATACCTAGTGGCACAGGCTGAGGCACTTAAATATTTTATGTTCTTTTTAACTTGCCTCACAATAACCATGTAGCCGAGCGGAGATTATCAGAACATGGCGTGGGGAGTCCTTCGCCGGTATCCCACGTCGGATAACCTCATCGCGAAAAGAGAGAGTTGACGCGCTTTCATTACATCCATTAACTCATACACAGACCCTCACAAGGTATGAACAAGAATACGTAAACTTAAAGGACAACATACACATAGCCTGCCACTGGTCAGTACAACAGGGGACGCACTCGAAGACGAGGCTAACACACTTGCACAACACTTCAACAGGTTTCTAGTTCTGCACACTACACAAACACTTTCGTTAGACATAAAACGGCTTGTGAAAAGAAGTCCCTACATGACAATAATCTGGTTACAATATCGGATTTACACTCTATGAGTTGAGGGCTGCCCTGAGTACATGTAAACCTTCAGCTGCAGGCGCAAATAAGATTATATACACCATGATACAACACCTACACCCAGACACTGTTGAAACACTCCTACACCTATACAATGAAATATGACTTTCGGGGCAAGTTCCAAAATCTTGGAGGGAGGCCGAAGTAGTGGTTCTCCTGAAGGAAGGAAAGGACCCTTCCTCTCCTGCCAGTTATCGTCCCATTGCCCTGACAAGCTGCCTGTGCAAGCTTCTCGAGAAGATGATAAACAGGAGGCTCGTGTACTTTCTTGAGTACAACGGTCTTCTCGAGAGCAGCCATCCTACCTTCAGGGTGGGACGATCCACAAATGACCAACTAGTAGCGCTAGAATCCTACATCAACGATGCCTACCTACATAAGCAGTACTGTATGACAGTATTCTGTGATCTTGAAAACGCTTATGATACTGCTTGGCGGTATAGTATCGTCCTTTGGCATGTCGGGTAACATGATGAACACTCTTGCTAGTTATTTGTTCGAAAGAACATTTCTTGTGAGAGTTGGCAGCGCTCTCTCAAAGGCTCATGTGCAAGAAAACGGCGTTCCGCAAGATGGGGTTCTAAGCTTGTTTGACGTCAATTATCCTTTAAGTCTTGTAACCTGTTATCTGCGAGCGCACGTCCAGTTTGGTGTTAGCAAGCTAGCTGTCTGGGCAGACAGCAACGGTTTTAAATTTAATCCAGGAAAGTGTACTTGGCTTTTGTTTTCGAAAAAACGTGGCATTGGGCCGGGTCCAGACATCAAACTCAAGGGCAATTCCTGTCAGAAATGAACACAAGGTTTTAGGTGTAGTCCTTGACGAAAAGCTTACATTCATTCCGTATATAAAACAACTTAAACATATAGGCTTAAAGGCTATTACAATACTGAATGTTCTCTCCCACACTTCATGTGGTGCTGACCAACAACTTCTTTTACGTGTTTTTATTAGCCTGATAGGTTCACGATTGGACTATAGAAGTGCAGTTCATGGGTCAGCAAGCAATAAATTCCTCAAAATGCTGGACCCAGTGCTTCATCTGGGGCTTCGCCTGGAATGTGGCGCCTTCCGCACTATCCCGGTCGAAAGCCTCTATGCCGAGTGTAATAATTGGAACCTACAACGTCAGCGAGCATACACAGATCTCCTTCATGCTTTTAAAATTTCATCCATGCCTCACCATCCTTTTAAATCGTTTTTTTATGATACATCTATGATTGAACTCCTGCTGAATCGACCATCGCTCTCTGCGCCCTTCTCTTACAGAGTTAGAGAGGAAGCGTGAGAGCTTGCTGTCTCCTTTTTAGATACCATCCAAACTTCTGTAATAGATTTTATAGCACCATGGCATCTCCGCCCTGTATCATGCGACACATCTTTCGCACATTTAGTTAAAAACCGAGCTCCCAGATGTGCAATTCTGCAGCACTTCGCAGCAAAAGTGTCAGTGTTATGAATTTTATACGGACGCCTCTAGAACTGCCACCTCTGTGTTCCGCTTGGGGCATGGACCCGGTCTAATGTCACTAAAACGCTCAATAGTTATACTAGTATCTTTACGGCAGAGGCGTATGGTGTACTTCTTGTTGTTAATCATATACTTCAAAGCCACATCCCACTATCCATTATCTACAGAGATTACCTCAGTGTTGTGCGGGCATTGTGGTCAACAAAGTCTTCGAAAAACCACGTTGTCACTCTGATCGTCAAAGGTATTATGTCTGTGTATGTCCGCAAATTTGAACTGGTCCTTTGCTGGGCCCCTGGCCACTCTGGTATATGCGGGAACGAAGCCGCGGATCGAATGGCTGCTGCTGCTACACTCTCGAATGCGGTAGACATAACCACATTACCCTACGCCGACGTGAAGCCGCGCATCAAGCAACTTCGCAAAACATGGCAAACACACTGGGGTGAACAAACAGACAAGTTACACGTAATAAATTCACACTTGGGACCATACACCACCGACACACGCAATAGATACACAGAAGTCGCCTTGGCTAGATTACGGATAGGGCACACGCACGCAACGCACTCGCACCTGTTCACTGGATCTCCAAGACCTTCGTGCAGCAGGTGTGGAGAGGCCCTATCCGTGATCCACATCCTCATACAATGCAAGGCACTAGAAACAACACGACACAGACACTTCTCACAACTATACAGACAACACATTCCAACTACACCCATCGTACGCTTTAGGGGACGACCCCATAATTACTCACAAGCGTACTTTTAAGTTTCTTAGTGATGTCCAGTTTTTACACGTCATCACTTACCATGCACGTTGATACCCTGACCCTTTACACCAGTCATCTACACTGTCGTTTATGTCATTTCACATATATTTTTAGTTAAATGTTTTACGTTTACTATCACTTCGTCCTTATAAAATAACTTTTCATTGGTTCTCTTTGCCCTTAGTCGGCCTTGCGGGATAAAATTCCAAACCATCATCATCATCATCGTACTTGCGGGTGAGCCCCACATGACCAGCAATGGGAGGGTGGTACAACTGATCAAGGATAACGATAACTGTATGATGGGTGCCGGGGCATTGTAGCATTCGAGGAAATGAAATCGCCGACCAGTATGCTGCGGCGGCCGCTCTTCGCACTGGCGTGGATGAACCTCTGGTGGCGTAATTAGATATGAAACCTAGTATGCGACGGAGACTCCGTGAACTGTGGCAGCATGAATGGAGCATAGAATCGCAGAACAAACTACACACAATAAAAGGATACATAGGGAAATACGTCACCGATAAACCCGATAGGTTTACAGACGTGTCAATTTGCATATTACAAATAGGCCACACTCATGCCACAGACGCGTATCTTTTGAATAGCTCACTTCCACCAGTTTGTGGCAAGTGTGGGGAACGGCTTTCTGTTCCACGTATTGAGTGCACATCCTGCATGTTCACCCACAAATGTGTTATAACCTATTTTGCGGATATCAACTTCTTGAATCTCATATTGTACAGTGCGTGACTTGAGACCCTCTCATCCTTGAGGCAGCTCCTGATGATTATTTCGTGTGCACAGTTAGCCCTGTTTGCGCATCACCATCTGAGGATCCAGGTAATGTCACGTCTCAATAGCACTCCTCTTTTATTCATCATTAAAAGCATCATCATGTTTAGTCTGAGGGGCCCTCTACACCCATATACACATTTTGTAGCCAATACCATTGAAATCTTATACATATTTTATGCCAGAACCTGACAGTGAAAGGCCACCTAATTACATGTCGTGGACTGCAATCAACCTTTCCCCAACGTCTCTTGCCTTCTTCTTGGGTTGGCCCTTACCAGAATTGTGCAGTTTTTCACAGACCAGTGTCTCGTGCCTCTTATTGCACTGCTGATCAATGATCTTCACATATAAACTGGTAGCACGCCTGGAACAGCCTCTTGTGTTGCCTGCTGGTCTGCTCGTGGCACTGTTGACAGTACTGGTACTTGTAGCGAAATGGATGCCCTGGTTGTAGGTTTCGCAGGGCTTTTGTAGAGATGTTTAAAGCAGAATTATATTCTGTCAACATATTCAATTGCTTTGGCTTTCCCATGAAAACCACACATTTAACCCAAACAGAAGGCACCTACAAAGTACCCACAGGGACCCAACAATCTTGTCAAAGGGTCGTGTTTTACCAAGACATGTCTTTAGCAGTCGGAATGTTTGACTCCAAATACACCACATAAATCATCTTGACGAAACAGCGTAAAAAACGGGGACACTTGGAGAGAAAGACGACAGGACGACATAACCAGTACCAACTCGCCCAAATGTTGATCCTTCTACACCACAGAAATACAGGAAATGTTTTGAACTTAGAAACGATACCGCCGAAGCACTGTTTAGGTGCTTCTGGTTAGGGAAGCATTGCCTAATCAGTAACATTTACACTACTTCAAACCGTTGCACGTAATTTAAAACTCTTCATTCGCTTCGGCTCGCTTATATGGGTGACAGTGGCAAATAAAGTGAACCTTCAATTGCACACGCGTGGCTACATCGCGGCGCGAAACCTCATTTGCACTAAGCAGGTAGTCATCACTTATTGCAGTAGAGCAGTGTTGTGGACGTGAAATAAGTTATAATATTGTTTTGCTGTGCCGCCTGATAAGGTACCTACCTTCGTACGTTTATCGCGCTCGCTTTTTACTTCACATAAACGCAGCACCCTTTCAGGATATTCCCATTATGTCGACTTCACGTCGAGTAAAGCGCCTCCTCGTAGTCTTCCGGAATGGAATTGTACGCAGTATACGTAATCCGCTTCATTCGCACGCCATCGCTGACTCGCATTCGAAAAGAAAAAGCACTTTGCCGGCTCCGCTAAACTCAGCTCTTCGCGCATAATAAAAGAATGCTTGCAAACCTCAGTTAAAAATTAGCACGACGTACCAATCGTTTACACCAGTAATAATATATGTATAGGCTACGGACAGCGAAGTTTGCCGCGCGACAGCAGCGCCAGTCACGGCAGACCGCCGCAACTCTGGCTCGGTCACGCCGCGCCGACCGCCTTCAGCGATTGTGACCGCACCTTTGCAAAAACGTGTGCCATAACTTTATTTGCGTGCGTATCTGCTACATACCGCAACGAAGTCATATAGAAATCTTATATCGTCCCCGCACGGGGCACCTCGAGCAATCTTGGTGATGGTACTGGCGATACCGCGGACCCCGAGCCCCCAAACATAAGCTGGATCCAACCGTGGCGATGTGTTTATAGGTGGAGGGTTAGAAACCACGAACGGTGGTCGTCGGAGCCCAGGTCAATCTCCGGCGGATGGGCTCCCTGTCTGTTCACCAGGCAGGGAGCTCCGGGACCTCTTTGGCTACCAGGGTAAGGTCAAAGAAGAAAGTACCCCCGTCTCCCTGCTTTTTTCTATGCCATATGGATAAATCAAACCCCCCCAGACGTGATCGGCACCCGAAAAGGGGCCGCAACGAAGTTTCCTTTCCATCCCTTCCAACAATCCACATTCCGAAACCTGACGACTATTCTCGATTCTTGGTTATCGAGGCAGTTGACAAAACAAACCCTGTTTCTTCCATGTTCGTATTCTTGATCACTAAGTTCCTGGAAGGCATCCTCGGAAAATCGTTTGATGCTAAGAAACTCCGTACCGGTGAAGTCCTAGTCAATGTCAAGACGCAGCAACAAGCCACTAACCTCCTGTCGCAAACCTGCATGGCAGATCTGGCCATCAGAGTCACTCCCCATCGTAGCCTCAACAGCTCTCAGGGTGTGATCTCGGAGACCGATTTGTTGAATGAGACCGAAGCTGATCTGTTGGAAGGCCTGAAAGATCAGGGTGTAACTGCAGTGAGGCGTATCACCATCAGACGAGACAATAAGGAAATCCCCACAAAGCATAGAATCTTGACATTCAACAAATCAAAACTTCCTGAGCACATCAATGCAGGCTTCATTAGGTGTGGTGTACGTCCGTACATACCTAACCCGCGCCGCTGCTACAAGTGCCAGCGATTCGGACACGCTACAACTTCTTGTCGCGGCAAAACGACCTGCGCGAAATGCGCCGCACATGACCACCCTACTGAAAACTGTGACTCTACTACCTTCACCTGTGCAAACTGTCAGGGGCCGCACGCAGCGTGGTCCCGCAGCTGTGAAAAGTTTCAAGTAGAAAAGAAAATCATTAACATCAAGGTCACTGAAAACATCACCTTCCCAGAGGCGCGGAAGAGGTTCGCCTCTTTCCCTCTGGGGAGGTACGCCGACGCAGCTCGCCGGGGGGCGGAGCGGCGTCTGGTTTCTGCGGGGACCCAGTACCGCGAGTCGGACTTCGTCCCGCCTCCGCCCCCCCCTCCTGGGTTGCCTCGGGCAGCCCAACCCGCCTCCGCACTGCTCGCTGAGCCAGCAGCGGCTGTGGAGGCGACCACGTCTGGTGGAAGCGATGCTGCATCGTCCACTTCCACTCCAGCGTCCCAAAGCACAAGCGAGGGCGCAGACGAGATGGAGACGGAGGAACTAGCGGCAGCTCCCACCCCCACCGCACCGCCTGCGCCATCCGAGGTGTTCCTGAATCCCTCGGTGGTTGCGGGCAAGGAAAAGCGCGCCCCAAAGGGTTCGCGGTCCAAGGAGCCTGATCCGTCAGGAGCTCTTGAGGGCATCCGAGGATGAAATGGACGTCGGTCCGTTCTTGTCTGCGGTGCACCGCAAGGAACGCGTCCCGACGCTAAAGCCTCCCGACAAGCCAAAAAAGACGAGAGTCACAGCCCCGAAAGACGACACATAAACAACACAGTCCAGTAGCTCCGAACACTTCATAATGGGAAGAGAGAACATAGTACAATGGAACTGCAGAGGCCTTCTTAAAAATCTTGACGATGTATACGAAATACTGCATACCAATCAGCCAAGTGAAATGTGTGTTCAGGAAACACATTTTAATTCTAAACACACAAATTTCTTGAATAATTACCTGGTATACAGGAAAGACAGGGATGGCTGCACACACTCTTCTGGCGGTGTGGCCATAATCGTCCGGAAATCCTTAGCATGCCACCCTGTCACTTTAAACACTATCCTTGAGGCTGTAGCAATACGCTTAATAATATTTAATAGGTTGATAACGGTATGCTCCATGTACATTCCTCCTGATGTTACACTTTTGAGCTCTGACTTCGAGGCGCTGGTTGGCCAGCTGCCTGAACCATACATTCTAACAGGCGACCTTAATGCTCACAATTCTATTTGGGGCTCTTCTCGTACGGATGCTCGAGGTCGCCTGATAGAGAGATTTCTTACATTGTAGCGAGTGTAGCGACCGCCGTCTGCTGGTAGCGGGGCCGGTCGCCTTCGCTTCGTCGTGCCAGGACTAGGGGAGAGCTTAGAGCTAACTCAACAGGTTTATTTACATTTTTACAGTGAGTTGTCGAGATGAAGACAGAAGACAGCTCTTGGCGGGCCGCAGCACGCCCTTTTTGTTGACCCCCGATCCCTAGTTCCCTAGGTTAGGGATCCCCATACAAAACAATGCGGACCAATGGTGATGTGTACGTTCCTCGCTGTGAAGCACCGCCCTCGGGTAGGGACACGCCTTTCAGGTATGTCGGCAGATGCACAGCACACGCACACACACACACACCCTTGCCACTCGTCAGGAGCCTGTAGTAGAGGGGAAGAACGGAAGATGCGCGGGCGCCGCGTATCCTTTTGGTGTCTGCCGCGCGCTGCGTTCCCAGGGAGCCTAACAGCACAGATTAACAAGGTTCGTGGAATCACTCCCGGAAGGGTAATGGCTTGACCATTGCCACTGCCTTCTTCGCTGCGCTGCCGCCGCCACTGGGTCCCATTGTCCGGTCGTCGCCGTCTGGGCTTTCACGCGCACACGCGTTCAGTTGCTCAGGCCGGAGGAAGACCGGCGGCTCCTTAATCCCTTTTGGGGCAACAACACTCAACGCCGCTCAAAAGCCGCTGTCAATCAGTGGCCGCCGCGGCGTTGTGTCGGCCTCCTTTCGTTTCCGTCGACAAGCGGTGGGGTGGTCGACCGGCGGGCGACTGACCCGCGCAAACATGGCGCCAGTGAGTCATAACAGCTCCTCCGCCGACGGGAATATCTCGGACGTCGTGTAGTATCAGCTGCTCGACGGGAGAGATCACAGTAGCAGCATTCTTCCAGCACCATTGAAACCACAAAGACCAACCTCCCCGAACCAGCAAGCGCCGGCAATGAGTTTTCGGCAACCAGGCTGCTCTTTCAAAGGTGTTACAATGCACCTACGCTTTTTTTTTACATATGGCAACCATACTAATACTCTTGCTCACAGCTAAAAACTTAGGCTGAATTACTTAAAAAACTACTCAAAATCACTACAGAAAAACGTTCCTCAACTGAAAACAAAAGAAAGCAAAAGCGAAAAAGCTAAAAGGCTCTGCTTAATGTGTCAACATTGGCGTTGGCGGAACCCTTCTTATACTTCACAGTGAAGTTAAGCTCCTGAAGCGCAAGGCTCCAGCGTAGTAGTCGCGGATTCTTTCCCGACATTTGCGACAGCCACGTCAGTGGGCAGTGGTCAGTGACGAAGACAAAAGAAGTTCCGTAAAGGTAGCAGGCCAATTTTTGGGTGGCCCACACAATGCAGGTACGTTCTTTTTCTGACGCACTGTAGGCCTCTTCGCGAACCGAGAGTTTCCTGCTGGCGTACAGCACCGGGTTCGCGTTAACGTTCTCATCCTCCTGGCAGAGTACTACTCCTAAGCCTCTGTTGCGGGCATCGCATTGCACAGTAAAGGGACGATCATAGTTCGGTGCATGCCGTACGGGCGAGCTAACAAGAGCCGTTTTGAGGCCTTGGGAAGCACCCTCCATTTCTGGTTGCGGGAATTCGCTAACCGCCTCTACTTTCAACTCGTCAGGTCGCCTCCTGCCCTGCCTTACCACGCGCCCTAGGTACCGTACTTCGGCGCGAGCTAGCTGGCAGTTAGCCGGCTTCGCTGTCAGTCCAGCGTGTGTCAAACGTCTAAGGACATCGCTAAGATGGTACAGGTGGTCTTCCCATGTATTGTAGTACATAGCAAGGTCGACTAAGTAGGGAACAGCGTATTCTTCAGCCCCCTGCAGAACTCGGTTCATCAGCCTTATCCCGCACTTCTCCAGGAAGCCCGCAGTCTGAACGCTGCTGAACACTGAACCCTGGTAACACTGTATCTCCCTAGGTAAGGCCACTCTAGAAAAAATAGACAGTAGTGCGTTGACTACTTCTACCGAGCTCTGCTCCTTCATTGGGATCGCCTCTGGAAATTTGGCTGGTGGACAAACAGCGGTAAGCAAATACCGGTAGCCTGATTTTGTCGCTGGGAGTGGTCCCACAACGTCTATTACCAGCCGGCGAAAGGGCCCTGAAATGAGCGGAAGGAGCTCAAGTGGCGCCTTTCCCTTCTCGTGCGGTTTTCCCACTCTCTGACAGGTTTCACACGCTCTTACGTGGTTCTCAACCTCGGTGAAGCATCCTGGCCAATAAAACTCCGTTAGGAGCCTATCTTTGCTCTTCCGAGCTCCTAAATGCCCCAACCGACCAACTCCGTGACAGAGAACAACAATGTAATGCCGATACTTAGTCGTAACTACAATCTGGTCAAACGTGCGACCTTTTGCATCCTGGTAGTGGCGGTACAAGATGCCGTTTTTGACGGGAAAACTGACATTCTTCCTCGCCACCCCTTCCCTGACGGTGTTCCAAATCTCCTTAAGGCTGGGATCGCTTTTCTGCTGCTCGATGAGCTCGTCTCCTGTCACTTTCCCCTGTACATTGCCTTGTGATTTGGATACAGGCAACACGAGCAGCCCCTCTTCCGATTCCCCTTCAGCTATATCAGCGCTAGTCTCCTCCTCTGCCCCCTCTCTTTTTTTTTCAGTAGGCGACGGGATAGTAGACTCCGCTGTGCTGACTCCAGCTGGTGTTGCTGTACTTCCGGTGAAACTCGGTTCTTTCCGCTCTAGTTCGGCTGCTGGCTTGCGTGCGTTAGCTCTAGTCAAGGCTTGGACTGTTCCCTCCTGAAAACTTTTCCCTTGTTCTCTAAGCAGACGGTCGGTCTGATTCGAGAACAAGTAGGAGTACTGCGAGGGCAGCTTGTCTGACACCGCCGCTTCCGTCTCTACTTCTCCGAACGGCCCAGTGATGACTACTCGAGCTACCGGGAGACAAATGCTTCCCTCTTGCAAAACCGGTTTAATCCATGCGCACTTGCCGTTGTAATCTGCTTGTGCCACATAGTCCGGGTGCACCAGATCAATGGTTGCCCCACTGTCTCGTAAGACGCGGCATGGCTTCCCGTTCACTGTTAGGTTAAAAAGGTAAGGACTAAGTAGCTCCTCGCTAGTAGCAGAGTCACAAGTGTACGAAAGGGCTGGCCTGGGCCTACGACAGCCTATGGCAATGTGACCGACCTCCTTGCATTTGTAGCAGGTAGGTGGTTGCCGCGCGTCAAAAGGACTCTTTTTGGAAGAAGTCTCCGAAGCCTTTCCCTCCTGTTTGTTTTGCGATCCTTGACTACTTTCAGCGAAGTCCGCCTTTTTCTGTGCCGTCATACCTGTGCCCGCCCCCTGCTTCGCCGTCCAAGGTTTTCCTTTATCTCCCGCTTTTGCGGGAGGAACCTCGTCCCTTTCTCCCCGGCGTGACGCGTACTCATCAGCCAAGTCGGCAGCTGCCTGCACTGTTACTATTCCGGCCCTATCTTGGATCCAGAGCTTCATTGGCTCTGAAAGCTTAGAAAAAAACTGTTCGAGAGCCACTACTTCAAGAGCCTTTTCGAAGTTTCCAAAAGCGCTGGCTCCCTTCATCCATTCTACCAAGTTGACCTTCAACTCGTAGGCAAACTCTGAATACGTGCTGCCCTGCTTCTTTGTCAGATTGCGAAACCGCTGCCGGAACGCATCTGACGAAAGTCGGAACCTCTTTAGAAGGCTATCCTTCACTTTGTCATAATTGTCCGCATCCTCCACCGGAAGCCGCGCGATCACATCCGCTGCTTCACATGGCAGCAAACTTAACAAGTTTCGAGCCCATGTGCTACGACCAAGCTTCGCTTTTTCACACGTTCTCTCGAAGTTCACAAGAAAGAGGCCCACATCTTGCCCTACTTTGAAGGGTTGCATTAGCTTAGATAAATCGCAAAGATTTTGTCTGCCTGCTACCTCCACTCCTTGAACCTCAGCCATCTTCCTCGCTTCCACTTGCAGGCGCAACTGTTCTACCTCCAGTTCTTTTTGCTTTAACTGGTACTCCTGTTGCTCCCGTTTTTCTTGGCGTTCATGTTGCTCTCGCCTTTCCTGACGCTCCTGTTCCTCACGCTTTTTCTCGCGCTCTTGTTCCTCTTGCTTTTGAATCTCGTTCCACGTTTCTTTGATATCTTCACTGCTCAGATTCAAGCCCTCGATAGCGCGACCAATTGCGTCTTTCTTCATCCCCGAATCTACTTCTGCTCCTAGCTCCTCCCCAGAATCAGCAGCTGATTCTTCAACAAACGCTTCCAATCCATGACAGAGAACTAGTGTGGTGCGGCTCACTCTCTACCCAGAAGTTCCGGAAACAACTGCTTCTGTGGTAGCCTCTACCAGCGAAAAGATTGCACTTCTATCTTATCAGCATGGCAACCAAAAAACCAAAGCCAGCACTCACCAGTTCACAGCTGTCAGTCTCCATGATCTCGGCGTGTTGTTCATTCTCCGTCCTCCAGGCTCAAATCCAACCGCTTGCCATCCAGTTGTTGCGTCTTGTTGCGAGTTGTAGCGACCGCAGTCTGCTGGTAGCGGGGCCGGTCGCCGTCGCTTCGTCGAGCCAGGACTAGGGGAGGGCTTAGAGCTAACTCAACAGGTTTATTTACATTTTTACAGTGAGTTGTCGAGATGAAGACAGAAGACAGCTCTTGGCGGGCCGCAGCACGCCCTTTTTGTTGACCCCCGATCCCTAGTTCCCTAGGTTAGGGATCCCCATACAAAACAATGCGGACCAATGGTGATGTGTACGTTCCTCGCTGTGAAGCACCGCCCTCGGGGAGGGACACGCCTTTCAGGTATGTCGGCAGATGCACAGCACACGCACACACACACACACCCTTGCCACTCGTCAGGAGCCTGTAGTAGAGGGGAAGAACGGAAGATGCGCGGGCGCCGCGTATCCTTTTGGTGTCTGCCGCGCGCTGCGTTCCCAGGGAGCCTAACAGCACAGATTAACAAGGTTCGTGGAATCACTCCCGGAAGGGTTAATGGCTTGACCATTGCCACTGCCTTCTTCGCTGCGGTGCCGCCGCCACTGGGTCCCATTGTCCGGTCGTCGCCGTCTGGGCTTTCACGCGCACACGCGTTCAGTTGCTCAGGCCGGGGGAAGACCGGCGGCTCCTTAATCCCTTTTGGGGCAACAACACTCAACGCCGCTCAAAAGCCGCTGTCAATCAGTGGCCGCCGCGGCGTTGTGTCGGCCTCCTTTCGTTTCCGTCGACAAGCGGTGGGGTGGTCGACCGGCGGGCGACTGACCCGCGCAAACATGGCGCCAGTGAGTCATAACAACATCCTCTGGAGTATGCCTTTTCAACAATAAACAGCCTACATATCATAACATAGGACACAACACATACTCATGTCTTGACTTGGCTATTGGCTCCGCAGTTCTCTTTCCTCTTCTCGAGTGGGGTGTGGGACCTGACCCATATAGCAGTGACCATTTCCCCACTTCATTAACGTATATAGGTACAGGCCCGAGCAGTCCCTCTTCCCATAATAGGTTCAATGAAGCACGAGCTAACTGGAATACATTTACAGAGACAACCAAACTACACCACACATCCATATGGCACCTACACGTTGAAGAAGCTACCCAACTCCTCACGGCGCACATCCTCGACGCCGCCGAAAAGTCCATTTCCCACGCCTCTGGTGCCCCGCGCAACCAGCGGAGGCCGTGGTGGAATGAGGACTGTAGGCGGGCGCGGGAGGCCCAGAACAAGGCGTGGAGTATCCTCCGTCGGTACCCCACGTCGGGTAACCTCATTTTGGGACACACTGGAAGACCAGGCTAACACACTTGCACAACACTTTCAACACGTTTCCAGCTCTGCACACTACACAAACACTTTCCTGAGACGTAAAACCGCTTGTAAAAAGAAGTCCTTACGTGATAATAACAGGTCTAATTCTGATTACAACTCTGAATTTACTCTCTATGAGCTGAAGGCTGCCCTGAGCACATGTAAACCTTCAGCTCCAGGCGCAGACCAGATTACATACGCAATGATACAACACCTACACCCAGACACTGTTGAAACACTCCTACACTTATACAATAAAATATGGCTTTCGGGGCAAGTTCCAAAATCTTGGAGGGAGGCCACAGTAGTGGTTCTCCTGAAGGAAGGAAAGGACCCTTCCTCTCCTGCCAGTTATCGTCCCATTGCCCTGACAAGTTGCCTTTGCAAGCTTCTCGAGAAGATGATTAACAGGAGAGTCGTGTACTTCTTAGAATACAATGGTCTTCTCGAGAGCTCCCAGGCCGGCTTCAGGGTGGGGCGATGCACAAACGACCAACTCGTCGCCCTTGAGTCGTATATAAAGGATGCCTTTGTCCACAAACAGTTTTGTGCTACGGTCTTTTTTGATCTTGAGAAAGCCTACGACACCGCTTGGCGATACGGGATACTTATCCACCTGAAATCATTCGGTGTTTCGGGCAATATGTTTAACACTCTTTATAGCTACCTGGCAGAACGAACCTTTCGTATAAGAGTTGGTACTGCCCTTTCATATGTTTTTGTGCAGGAAAATGGTGTGTCTCAAGGTGGCGTTTTGAGTTGTACGTTGTTCATAGTCAAGATGAACTCACTTCGAAAGGCGTTGCCACGGACCATTTCCTGTACAATATATGTAGATGATGTCCAAATATCTTTTAAGTCGCGTAATATGTCCATTTGCGAACGCCAAGTCCAGCTTGGTGTTAATAAGCTAGCTGGCTGGGCTGATCAGAACGGTTTTAAGCTAAACCCAGTTAAGAGCACTTGTGTTGTGTTCTCCATAAGGCGTGGGATCAGGCCAGATCCAGACATCAAACTGAATGGTGTCTCGATACCGGTCAAAATAGAACACAAGTTCCTGAGTATAGTCCTTGATGAAAAACTTTCCTTTATCCCTCATATCAAACAACTAAAACAAAAATGTATTAAAACACTGAATATTCTAAAGGTCTTGTCGCATCACTCGTACGGTGCTGACAAACTTCTGCTGCGAGTGTTTACCAGCCTGGTAGGCTCGAGGTTAGACTATGGGAGTGTTTTGTATGGTTCGGGAAGGGAAACTTCTTTGAAAATGCTCGACCCAGTGCAGCACTTGGGCCTTCGACTTGCGTCTGGTGCTTTCCGGACTAGCCCCGTGCAAAGTCTGTACGTCCAGTGTGACAGATGGTGTCTTGGATACCAGCGCGAGTATGTCGATTTATCTACATCCCAACTGTTTTTAAATCATCCATCTATTTCTGCGCCTTTCTCGCTCAGGGCGAGGGAGAAAGCCTCTAAACTTTCTGTCTCGTTTTTAGACACTTTTACAGCATCTCTCATTGATTCTATAGCCCCGTGGCATCTTCGTCCTGTATTGTGTGAGTTGTCGTTTACGCAATTTAAGAAAAACACGGTGCCCACAACTGCCGTTTTGCAGCATTTCAGGTATCTTCAGGCGAAATATGGGGCAACAGAAGTTTTTACTGATGCTTCAAAAACATCCATTGCGGTGTCTTGTGCTGCACACGGACCCAATTTCAGTGCTTGTAAAACCATGCATGTGAATTCTAGCATTTTTACAGCGGAGGCATATGGTATACTCCTTGTTTTAAATCACATCAATGAACATAATATCGCAAACTCCATCATTTTCACGGATTCACTAAGCGTAGTGCGTACATTATCATCCCAAAGGTCTTCCAAAAATTACATTGTCAATCTGGTTTTTAAATCTTTGATGTCGGCGTATGCGTCAGGTCTGAATGTTACCATCTGCTGGGTTCCAGGCCACGCTGGTATCGCGGGCAATGAGTTTGCTGATGAAATGGCCGCTGCTGCTGCACTGAGAAACACTCTAGACATAGCAAATGTACCGTACACTGACATGAAGCCAGTCATCAGACAACACCTGCGTAAAACATGGCAAACACACTGGAGTGAGCAGTCAGACAACAAACTACATGTAATAAAGCCACACTTGGGACGATACACAACTGACTCACACAACAGACACACTGAAGTGACCCTAGCAAGGTTACGGATAGGCCACACACATGCAACACACTCGCACTTGCTCACTGGATCTCCAAGACCCATGTGCAGCAGGTGTGGCGAGGGCGTATCCGTAATCCACGTACTCATCCAATGCAAGGCACTTGACACAACACGACGCAAATACTTCCCACAACTATACAGACAACACGTTCCGTTTCACCCATTGTACTTTCTAGGAGATGAGCCCATGTTTTCCACCAAGCTTGTTTTTAAGTTTCTTACCGATGTAAATTTTTTACATCTCATCTCTTATCATGCATCATGACAACCTGGCCCTTTACACCAGTCATCTTCATTAGCTTGTTTTAGATTGTGTATGTTTACTAAAACCCTCTACTTTTACTTTCACATCGCTGTCATAAAATCACTTTTGTTTGGCGCTCTTTGCCCTTAGCTGGCCTTGCGCCATTAAAATCCAGATATCATCATCAAATCTTATATCGTAGGGGCAAGCCTCCAAATAAAACTGGGTGCTGATGTTGCCTTGCTTCCGAGCCGTAGGTAGACACAGCTTCGAAGATTGTTCAATTGCGTTCTCCCACAGATTTTGTTCTCTTTTTTTTTTTGCAGATTGGAAGCGGCGCATTACGTGCTGCTGTGATGTACAAGCGGCTTGTTGCGTGGTGGTTAGCAGGCGGTAAATACACATAAGCGCGTATTAAATGTTTTCATGAGGGCCCCCGAACACAGCTATGACAGCGTAGTTTATCACTCAGCGGTTCTTCTCTGCTTTATCTAAAAGTTCGTGTACTTATATCGCCGTATTAAATTCATGCTATCACGTGTGGGGTGGACGCTTAAGGCGTTGATGTTTCGAAATGTTTCGACAGCTATTGGATAGCACAAAATAAGCCTCTTCTTGCAAAATGAACTACGAAATTATTCTCAAAGCCACTGAAAAGCCTAGAAAAACAGACAAGATATGCAGCATTACGAGTTGGAATTATATGAACGCAGGACGAAATTTTCGCGTTCGAGGAGTAGTAGGAGGAGGAAAAACTTTTATCTATTCCACCCGTCGGTATTGCGGTCACTCCGGACCAGGGAGAGTTGTCTTCAGGGAAGTAATTTTTCCCGTGACTTTTGCTGCAGAGGTGTAATGCCGGTCCCGTTTGCGTAGATAGAAAAACATCACCGAATATGAGCATTCTGTGATTTATTGCGATATGCCTATTACATGTTCTGCTTATACCTACCTCTACCTCCTCTTGACCCTATGGAAGTTCTTGTAATAGCCTTCTCGTGAAAGTTGCTTTTTTTCGGGGAGTGTTTTTTTACCGCTGGCGTGCTGGGCTACACCTGGAAGCCCATAAAGTTTTTTTGGCGGAGGGTGCAACATAGACCAAAAGCTACTCATTTTCCCCTATCCGTGACGCTGGAAAGGGGGATATTATCTGTCTGACATTGCTCCTGCAGGACCGAACTAAGATACATGAAAAGCAGATAACACGACGAGCCTGATACACGTTTATAATAATTTGCTGATGTTATAATTGAAGTCATGGATTCAAAATCGACATTGGATCGAATACGAGGTCTAGAGGACTGGAAAGTCCTCGAGACGTCGTATAAGATCGTAAGTTCCACTTTTAGACGTCAGCGCTTCCGCTATACACAAACAAATGTGAATTTCATACTCTTACATGTATGGAGCATTACATTCGGATCAAAGACCGATATGTAATACCCGTGGGGTCCAATTAGTAGTTACGCAGTCGCAAGTGCACTCACATGGGCGGAATACCCCGCGCCGAAACATCGCGGAGAAATTCGATATAGTATTTGCAAACAAACCCTCTTCTTTTTTAGAGTTGAAAAATATAAGTTTCATTTTCTGCCTTTATTTGCCTTCCAATACGCGAGTTCACCCGTATAAATCCTTGTTCATTCACCTGCATCGTGTGGCAGAATTACTATGCATTCTTGTACTTCGTTTTAAACCCAAAAGCGGCGACTAATACGCTTGATCCCCACTGCAAAGACAGGGGCCCGGCCCAGCCAGGAACGTACTGACCTGCAGGGACCGACCCAGTTTCGCGCGTATCTGCTGAAGGTAGCGCTCGGTGTCGCGGGCTTCGTGTCCAGGGGTTATATTCTCGACTGCGTAAATTCACGGTGACTTCGCCATGTTTTTTTCGTAAGCAAAACGTAAGGAGTCAGTGACGTGATGCACGTATAGCTATGATGACATGCGGTGTAATTGGACGCTTAGCTTATAAAGATCACAACCAAGCTATAAAATACAGCACAAAAAAAAATAAAAATCCACTTCAGGTTAAAATTGGCTTGAACGCCGCGAGGTGATCAAGTAACGTTGATCCGAAAGCGAGCGAAAGGCGGGCAGATGTTGAGCTAAGCAATATCACATAATAGGTTTTACCATATGTATTTATTTCTTTCAAGTGTTTTTAATAACATAGTGAAGCTACAATATTCTAATCCACTGTAGTTTAGCCCTCTCTTTCAATGCAAACTTTGTTGCGTTATCACCTTCCCGGCCGTTATACCGCCGCGACGCTACTGTCTCACAGAAAGGAATGAAACAGTCAATTTTCTTTGTCTCTTGACTTCGATTATGTTACCCACCAGCTTACTAGGACTGTGGACAAATGTCAAGAGTTGGGTTCTTTGTAAAGGAGCGGCATGCCGTTCGCTCTTATGTTACTGTTACGCCAAACAAATAATTTCTCTTTTATTCTCAAACATAAAAACTAAATACGGGACGTTATTTTATGCTCCGTAATCCTTGACTTGGAAACAGTCAAAACTATTAATTCTTTCTCTAGAATACAGTTTTAAACCGCGCGTCGGGCCAATTGCGCCTGCTGCAACTTCACGGGGATTTCATGGCGCCAAAGGTCGGTGAAAGTTTTTGTCCTAATTCACGGCGACGGCAGCCGCCGTTTGCGAGAGGTTACGTAACACACGTGACTTTTACGGAGGCTGAAGTTGCCAATTTGTGACGTAAGCGTTCCCGCCAGCTGTTATATTACGCACCTCTTCTCAGTTAATCACAGAGGGCGTGATGTTCAAGCCGTGTTGTTGTATACCAAGGACAGGCCTACATTCTCATGTACACTGCGTATCGTCTTGTTTTTTATTGCCGGCCATGAATTAGAACTACACTAGTGCTAGCAAACGTCATAAATCGTCAAATTGACGTAAACACACACAGTCTCTTTGTCAACCGGAATCACGTGAGTAATACTGAAACCCAATCAGAGAAAGCTTGCGCATACCGTAAAAACCCGCGTATAATACGAACCCGCGTATAATACGAGGTGTAATTCGGGGACAGCAAAATCAGAAAAAAAGTTTTCATCCGCATATAATGCGAGGTAAAGAGCATAGAAAACATTTATTTGCACTGCAGTTACCGTTCAGTCATTGTCAGGTTTCGCTGGCACTGTCTCCCGACGTCCGTCCAGCCATCGTCAGGTTCGCTGCCGCTGTCTCCTGAAGTCGCCTTGTCGGAAATGTCTTCCCACAGAAAGTGGTCCTCAGTGCCATCAAGGATGTTCGAGATGCCGCATTTCTTAAAAGAGCGACTGACGAGCTCCTGTGGGATGCTGGCCCACGCATCCGCGATCCAGCCACAAAGCACCGCTGGAGAAACCCGCGTCAGCCATTCGGTAGCTGTCACTTACGGGTCTCCTGACCTTATCCACTCTTGGTAGCAGGACCTGATGCAGTCTTTGAAAGGTTGATGCAAACGTCTAGCGGTTGCAGCTGGGATGTCATTCCTCCTGGCATGAGAATGAGTTGGGTGCGGGGTTCGCGCAACAACTTCTTCAAGGAATCGGCCAGGTGGCAGCGAAAGGCGCCCAACACGAGCACTGACGGGAATCCCCAACAGTGCTCCAGGCCACCGAAACCACACAGACTTTATCCGGTCAAGCACCAGTTGCTTTCTCCACCCACGAATGCTGCCTTCGGTGACGCTGAACTGCCGTACTGCGGCGCAATTCCTAATGGTCTCGGCACATAAAATAACTTTTCTTTTAATTGCAGCCGAATACTGTTTTCGTGCACCCTACATCGTGATAGACTTGCGGTGCACGTGCCGAGATTCTTCGCGTGGTCAAAACAATCAAAATGGCGCCGGCTGAGAGAAGCAGCAGCCAGCTAACGCCACCGCAAGATGGCGCACCCTTCGCTGAAACCGAAAGTGCAAATTTTCGGCTGAAAACTTTGGGATCCGCATATAATACGAGGCACAAATTTGACATAGTAAAATATGGAAAAAAAACCTCGTATTATACGCGGGTTTTTACGGTAATTCACAGTTGACGGTTACTTTACAGCGTCGAGAATAGGGCCCCAGGCAGGTGGCCTCTATAGAGCTTGAAGCCGCCATTCGATGGCTCGCATGGACACTAGCGCCAGTGTCCCCTCAAGCGTATGTTTGTATGCAACTCTATCCTCCGTGCCTTGAGTGTTGACTAGACTTGCTGCATATAAAAAACTATCTCCAGAGAGCATTGCGAGTGCAACTGAGCTGAAGCACAGAAAAGTGGACTCGCCCATGTAAACGGAACGCCGGGGATTGTTGGTGATAAGAGGTGCCTTATCGTAAGCATGGGCTCTTAACCGCAAGATAGGCGCCATACCAGCGCTTTCGCTTCGAGGGTCCGTAGACGGCATCTCATCCTGTTCTGGTGACGCGTGAAAAAGTGAGTTCAGACGGCTCCTGTTTTCACCTCTATTTTAAGCGTTTTTACACATCACATGTTCTATTTGGTAAAGTCAGTGTCGCAGCTGTCGCTCTTCGTTGTGAGTCGATTTATGCCCCGTCAGAACAGACTGTGCGGAAATCAAAATTGCATCCTAAATGGCTGTATCAGTACAACGCGTTTGAACTGTACACCAGGTTGGTATCCGTATAGATTTCCAGACTAGTCCAAAGGTTGTAAGAAATGGGCCATAACGTTTGGCAGTAACAGAAACAGACGCAGAGAAAACGCGTAGTGCACTTTCTGTCTGCCGGCTAATTGTGATGGTGATAAGAAATTATGGTGGTGGCGGTGATGAAAATTGGTGAGAAATTAAAACAAATCCCTCTATTCAATTTGAGCCGTCCAGGATCCTAAACATTTCAAATTGTGATGAGGAATGAAGGCAAAGGAGCACAAAAGTGCCGAAATTCAGAGAGAATGGTGACCTGATCGCAGCAATTTAGGCTGCTTGTCTTCATTATCATTTTTTTATTCCAGATTTTTCTGAGTATTCAAATACGTTACGGTATGGTAACGTTTTAGAGTTTTCCTGTGTTTGTTTTCGAAAATTACCAACATTTACACCGTTTAGCTGCGTGAATCGATGTGACTTTGCCCGTTATGTGCTGTGCCTAGTACAAGCAGAAATGCACGGGTAATTACTTCTTACGATTTTTAGTCAGTTTTGTTATGCTTTTCCGGGTACTTTTTTTGCCTTAGTTTTGTTATGGAGGTGCATAACTGACATCTTTATTTCGGTTCCTTCGTTATAACTCTTCGGTTTTCTGTGTTTCGTGTTTCTGCTTTCCGAAGTTCTCTTTTACCAATTATATCCCTCCATTTCTTATAAGGGTTAATGCCGAAAAATGGGCATTTTTGTTCAAATGCAGGACGTTGCATGATTCGCCCGCTTTCACGTTTTTATTTCGTATTTCTGCTTTCCTTCTCGGAGTTTTTTTCTGCTACTTTGAGGAAGGAATAGATAAGACGCTTACTTTTTATTTATTTTGTTCGATAATTATGCCTTCTGGTATCCTCTACGTCTATGAGTGAAAGGAAAAAATATACAACCAGTGGGTCCTGCCGGGGATGACATTTGGAGCGGAAACTTGGCGCCTTACTGAACAACTTGAAAACAAACTTAGAATGATAGGAGTGACGTTAAGGGAAAGTAACGAGCTGCCACGATCAGAGAAAAGACTCAAGCAGAGGATACGATAGTGGAGGATCACTCTCAGTTAAGTTGTCAACTTGTTTAGGGTACTGCAAAGTATACCTTTTTACAATTTTCTTTATTTCAAAAAAATGTCGGCGTCGCTTCCCAAACGGAGGTTGCAGGGAGCCAACCAGGGACCTTTTTCTTCAAAATGGTGGTATAAAAACCTTCAACTCGTAAAATTACCACTTTAGTAGCCGACTGAAAACATAAACACAAACAAACGATATTTGTAATCTGGCCTGGTTCCGACAGAAATAAGTGAATTACCCTTTTAAGAATGATGAACCTTGGTCGGTAAGTACAGCTCCGTTGAACACTGGGAAAGAGCGCATTCAGTACACTCTGCCTTCTCTTAAATGCATTTGTGTGCGCCAATTTTGATATTTACGAATCCTCAAAGAGTCAACTACGTCTCATGTGTACCAAAATGTCTTGCACACTGAACTATTTTACACCTTTACGAGTAGTACGAGTGGAAAAGGGTTTTTTAGGTTTGTTTGTTCGGGGCTTTGAATTCGTGTTGGCATTTTGTGGGGTGTGGAAAGGTAGATATTTGTTTTCGTTAGTTGAATTTTACATTATTTATCATTTTTAATTTCTTTAAATTTGTGTGGTTTTTAAAATCCTAGGACCAAGTATCTATATTTACTCTATTATGCAAATAAATGTACCAAGTTCACTAATTAGGCATTATTCTGCAAATTCTGGGCGTTATACGTTTACAGCAGTGGGAGTAGTCGGCAAAGATATCTATGCACGAAATAATTGAGGCGAACGAGTAAACGCGGAATGTAGCAGCAATGTACCGGAGCAAAGCTGCAATCCTAATACTCTAACAATGCAATGTAAAGTTCTGACAAGCAATGATAACTCTTACAATGGTTTTCCACCAAGATTACTTTTCAGCCTAGTACCTATAGTCATGCGGTCTCTAGAAGCCTCAATGCTGCCACAGCGATCCGTCTGATTGTCTATGGACAGTTAGGACAGGCTGGTCCCTTTATATCGAAATACAGGCGTAGAATTTGCACGATGAAAGAATCGTTGCACAAGAAGACTCGAAGATTTACCCTGGGATGCTTAGGCGTGGCAATACCTAGAACGAAGGCAGGAGGTTGCACACCTATCATTAGCGAAAAAACGCGCAGACAAACAGGGATGCACACGGGAGGTTTGCGAGCGCCATGTGTGGAACTTTCTCCGTACTTGTCTTTTTTCGCTAGTGAGATGTATTCCCGTAATAACCAAGTACCCGATTTTGTGCCGCAGATATGGAAGCAGGGACGGGAGTCGATACGGCCGCCCTATGACTTACAAGAAACAGTGTTCATTTTAGTTCAGTAACACTAGTTTCGAGAGCATGGTGCAGCTTTGTTGGAGTGCAGCCTAAATCGTGCGTGAGGTTGGCTTGCAAATGGTGCCAGGACTATAAAGCGTATGCGAGTTCAGAGAAAAGTGGAAATTTTCGTATGTTGGCTAATGCTGACCGTTGCTGTTGCCGGACAAAAGCAAAGGTGCGGGATATTTGTTAGAGTATTGTTTGAAAATAAGTAGTCCAGGATAACGACGATGTCGGCGGACCTACCAAGTATTTATAGGACTGGGTTGGGTTATAGAGCTTTGAATTTTTGTTATTTGAATAAATATTGGTTTCCCTGTTACGAAATAATGACCTGCCTACACATTTCGTCAGGTTGAGAGACGGTAAATAATTTTGGTTACAGCCTGTTGGGTATACCTTAACATTTACTACAGACAGACAAAGACAGACAGATACACAGACAAAAATTTATTTCCAATCAATACGGCCACACTTCTGTCTCTAAACTAGTTGCCAAAGCGCGATTTTTTAAAAAATAGATAATGGTCGAATAAACAGAACCACAGGTGAATATTTAAAGTTATCTTCCGGTTATTCAACCAGACAACGTCACAAACACACTGTATTCCACGCACTGCAAAATAATGGGATGACCTTGAAAGTAAAATTGTTGAAACACCTAATATCGACGAATTTTAAAAATTGATCTCTAACTGACCAGCAATGTTTGCTTTTGTTTGCATGCAGTCTCTCTGTTGCTTGAATTGCATTGTTTTGTGCCGCGACTTCAGCCTTATAGTGTCGCTTTTGTTCTTTTACCAAGACACCACTCTCCAATGGTCCCATTTTGGGGCCTGCAGTATTGCTAAATAAAGAAATCAGTAAATAGGTTTATATAAGTACTGAAGAACTACGTAGGGACGCCCTTCGGAGGGCGATCGCCTGTTGTTGCTGGCCGCTCCCACGTAGGTACAGGAAGGGCGTGGCCGTCGGCCATTTCGTAGGCCCTCTGGACAGCCAGGAGCTGGACGGAGAGTTCGACGTTTTTAAGGGCTGCCTTTCAGTCTTCTTCCCTTTTAAAGGCAGCTTCGGGTAACGCAAGACATTGCCATAACATATGAGCTGAAGAGCAATACGCCTACTTCTAGTACGCTCAGCTCTGTTCAAGGTTGGGCGCAAAGTCAATGCACCTGCCCCGCGAAGCGAAGGGGAATCTGGAGAATTCTCAATGCCGACTTCTGAGACCGAGAAGGTTTGAATGAGGGGGTGGGTAGGCCCTCCGACAGAGATGATAGTGAGCAAGAACCTCGTGAAAAGGTATACTGTAAACGTTTTCGCGTTTAGCAAGCGTGAGTGTCGGCGATTTTTTGCACGCTTGTTCTAAGCTTGGTGTGCTTTCACGCTGAAAAATCACGCTTCCTAAGCATGACTCACGGGATGCGTAACGCGTGCAAAGCATGAGTAAATGATATTTTTTGCACGCTTGTTGTAGGCGTGGTGCGCTTTCACGCTAAGCGCTCACGCTTGGCATCCGCGGCTGGCGACCCGCTTAACGATTATTGAAGGTAAAAGAGAGTATTTTTAGTTACTTTGTAACTTAAATTTAAGGTTTTTAAATGCAAAAGTGAATATATATAAAGTAACTGATATATATATACTGATACTGTAAAAAGGTTTTGTCGTTTGTTTTGGTTTTGTTTTCACGGCGGGCTTCTCAAGAGAGAAGGTACGAGAAAACGAGCTACTTTGGGTTTAGGAAGAGGGGGGTAAACGTCGGCGTGTTAGAAAGCAAGGAACAGGCGCTTACCCTGGTCCTAAAAAAAAGAGCTAATGTAACCCTCACATAAAAAAAAGCGAGGTTCGACGAGGACTCGAACCAGTGACCTAAAAAACAGTAAACGGATGCGTTACCACTCAGCTATCTCGGCGGGTGGTTTGAGGGCACCTAAAACAACTCTATACTTACGTTAGTTGTCAACGAATATTGTCGCTTGTGTCTAGTTTATGCTGAATTTTTGAAATTCTGGCTGTCCTAACGCTTGTTTCTCACGCACCGGTCTTGCAGACGAGGCCGCATTGCTAGCGCTGCAAGCGATTGAGCCAAAGCTCCCTGATTTGACTCATGAAAAGCTATCGCAGTCAACCCGACCTTTTCTGCGCAAGCGACGCTAGCCACGAATGAAATGGAATGTGCCGTTAGAATTATGGCGTTGATAACGCTTGTTTGTTGGGCACCGTCTTGCAGACAAGCAACGTCGCGCTAATACTGAGAGAGAGTTTATTTGCCGTTCAAGAGAGGTACAATTCTTAAAATATACAGACGAGGGTCCCAAAGTCCCATGACTGCCACGGGACCCTCGATGAGCAGTTACAAATCATGACTTTTAAAGAAACAGCATTGAAAAGTTTATGCAATAGCAAAGGTAAAATAATTATCAGATCATCATTATACAGTAGGTAGAAACCTTGTACAAAGATACAATAGCTATACACACACAAACACACACATGCTAAACACTAAGAAGTTCAGGATGCATAATAGTTCGTGCAATAAAGACAGCACTTGTCCGAAAAAAAAAAAAGTAATCTTAATGAGGTGATAAGATTAAAACACAGTGTGATGAGATATATTGAAGATTTACTTTTAAACCGGGGTAAATGAACTGCAAAGAAAGATACTAGTTCTGCAAAAGAAGGTCTTTTAGCGATTGTTTAAATGCCGATAGGGACAGGCCGGATTTTAGATGCAGAGGCAGAGTGTTCCACAAAGAAATCGAAGCGAAGTGAGCACTCCTTTTTCCGTAGTCAGTGTAAACTGTTGGCAGTAAAAAATTTCGTTGACAGGCAAATCTAGTTGGGTTCGGATTACGCAAATACTGATTATCGATAAATTCAAAAGAGAGTTGGTGGTTGAGTAGTTTAAACAACATCACAGCAATGTTGTAATTAAACAGGCAGTTGATTGACAATACATTAAACTTGCGTTGCAGTAATGTCGAACTATAGTAAACAGTACTATTTGAAATGATGCGCAATGCTTGGTTTTGGATGTGTTGAACAGAGTGCAGAATGTATTTATAAGTGTTGCCCCATGCAATTATACCATAATTCAAGTGGCTGTGAATGAATGAAAAATAGAGCGACAGCAACGTATGAGTAGGGAAATAATTCCTAGCCTTGAGTAGTGCTCGAATGCCGAACGCAGTCGCTGTTTTTAGGTGGTCTATGTGATAGTTAAACTTAAGGCAACAATCGAGGCGGATACCTAGGAATGTAGTGCAATCACAAGGGGGAATTGAAGTATTACCGAGCGACAAGGAAGGGACCAGCGGCAAGTGTCTGTGGCTTGACCTAAAAACCATAAATTTAGTCTTACTAGGATTAATAATTAAATGATTCTTTTCGCACCAATCCAAAATAATAATGAGAACAGAATTTAATTTATTTGTCAAGGAATTTAAGCATTTGTCAGACATCGAAACGGTTGTGTCGTCTGCGTATAAGACGCAATGAGATGAACCAGCGATATCAGGCAGATCATTGATATAAATTAGGAAAAGCAAAGGGCCCAGAATGGACCCCTGTGGGACACCTTGGTTAGATATTTTGGTCTCAGAGAAAGCATCCGCAGCATATATCACATATTGTCTATCAAGTAAATAGTTTTTCAGGAAGGTTAGCGGGGGGCCGGATACACCATAGGACTGTAGCTTGTTAAATAGAATATCATGATTGATTGTATCGAACGCTTTTGTAAAATCTAAAAACACTGAGCCAACGAATAGTGATTTATCTAAGGAATTTTTGACAAAGTCGAGTAAAGACATTAAAGCGAGACTGGTAGAGCTGCCCGAGCGAAAACCGAATTGGCAAGAATGTATTAAATTAAACTTTGTTAAATAGTTAGTTAGCCTTTTACAGAATAATTTCTCTATTAACTTGCTGAAAGAGGACAGAATCGAAATCGGTCGGTAATTAGAAACTATGTCTTTGTTACCTTTTTTAAACACAGGGATGATCTTCGACCGTTTTAACATTTCAGGGAACACGCCTGACTGGAATATCAAATTAATTATGTGGCAGATAGGGTCGGAAACGAGATGGGCAACTAATTTTAAATGACGGATAGAAATGTTGTCTAGGCCGGGGCTTGTAATTTTAAGCTGAGTGATAGTAACGTATACTTCTTCAGAAGAAACGGGGCGAAGAAAGAAGGAGTGAGGTGTATGACGTGGGTTCGAAAGTGCCGCAAAGGGTACATGCGTTTGGGGCAAGGAAAAGTAATCGCAGAAAGCGTTGGCAATGTCGGAGGGCATGTGATATACAGTGTCGTTGTAGCTAATGCTAGATATCGGAGATCTTGGTGGGCGTCGGTTTAAAAAGTCATTTAAGAGTTTCCACTTTTTCTTA
Source organism: Haemaphysalis longicornis (assembly GCF_048455015.1). Classification (NCBI taxonomy): domain Eukaryota; kingdom Metazoa; phylum Arthropoda; class Arachnida; order Ixodida; family Ixodidae; genus Haemaphysalis; species Haemaphysalis longicornis. The sequence continues at coordinate 58,467,119 of NW_027526203.1, forward strand.
GCATTATACTTACTTTGAGAAAGCGCTTTTTCGTAGTAGCGTTTTTTGGCTTGCTTAAGTAAGCTACTAAGAATGTTGCGATATTTTTTATAACGTATATCAAGTGAATTGTTAAATGGTTGTTTTTTAGTTTTTTTATATAGGTTATCTTTTTTCCGCATACACGTCAATAAGCTATCGGTTACCCACGGGTTGGAGGATTGTTTATATCTTCTTTTGCATTTCACAGTCGTGGTGCTCATAGTGACTGCTTGCAAAAATGTCGAGCAGAAGGAAGTAACGGCCTCCACAGGATCGAGCATTACTTTGATAAAGGACCAATCAGTATCGCCAATTTTTTCGACAAATTTTACTTCATTGAAAACTGAGGCGAAATAAGAAACATCAGAACGAGAGGCGTCGGATTTGAGGGCAATAAAAATAGGGTCATGATCAGTTATGTCGGTTTCAACAACACCAGATATTGGCCGTGTTGGTAGGTTGCATAGAGCATGATCAATTAGCGAGTGAGATCCCCGGGCGGGGCGTCTTGTCGCACAGTTAATTAAACACTCAAAGCCGTAGCCTGTAAAACAGTCGGTATAGTCTTTGTAAACTGCAGAATGAATATCAAGTAAATTGATGTTTATGTCCCCCACAATGATCACGTATTTATTTTCAGACGACAGTTTTTGAAGAATATTATCAAGGGAAAGAAGAAAGTCTTGAATTGGTGATGATGGAGACCGGTAAATGCTGCCCAAAACGAAATTTGAACTGTCGATAGCTAAGAATGATGAGTTCGCTTCAACCCAAACCGACTCGCAATTTGCTACGTCGAGTGATAAATCATACCTTCGTGTGTATGCGATGTCAGTAGATATGAAAATTGCTGAACCACCATGAGTGTTATTAGAGCGATGGCAGAATTCTGCATTGTAAGAATTTATGCTATATAAGTTGCCGTCGCCGGGAGTGAGCCAAGTCTCAGACAAACAAATAAAGGAAAATGAATGATCTAAAGAGGAAATAAAATTTGTGATGCTGTCGTAGTTTTTACGAAAACTTCGAGAGTTGAAATGAATAAAAGTGCGATTGTTTTCGGAAAGAACATGTTGGAATTCGTCTGAGGAAATCAGAGACATCGGCGCTAAGGATTTGTCGGTCTAACCAAAGATGCGCAGATCCGATTCCGAGGATATGCGGAACTGGCGGCTGTCGTTAGTCTGTCGGGCTTTTATCAGGCAATTTTCCGTCCAGAGATACTGCCAACGGTGTTCCTTTTTGAGTGCGAGAGCTTTCGAGAACAACATTTTGTTTTCAATAGTTAAGTGGTCATTTACGTAGATAGCGGAATCGGCGCTTTTGGAAAAGCCAATCTGATTAGTCCGCAATCGCGCTTTGCGTGCTTTCCTGACAAAATCGTCTCGCTTGTCCCTGCAGACAAAACGAGCTATGATAGCCTTATCGCCAGACTTTGAAGGAACGCGATGAATGGTGTCGATGTCAGCCGTGGACACCGGACAGCCCACGACTTCGCCCATTCGTTTCAAGATCGCAGAACAGTCTTCATTTTGAGTTGAAGGCACACCCTTTATTTCAACGTTGTTCTTTCTGGAATGCTGTTCCAAATCGGCCACTTTTTTACCCAGTGTTTTGTTTTGCGCCATCAAGGCCTTGTTGGCAGCGACGAGCTCATTCTGCTTTGCACTCAATTCATCGAATTTCTTGCCCATGAAATCTATACTTTCAAGGACATTTGCAGTTTCATCTAGACCGAGTTCACAGCACTTCAGTTTAATTTGCGCTTCTATTTCCTTAAATACCCCTGACAGCTTATCGTTAAAGGCTGATTCGAGTTCATCTATCCTCCTCGCTAACTCTGCGCAGGTCGGCATAGCGAATGCAAGTTTGCTTCAGTGGCAGGGATAGTGCAAACAAGACCTATCCAACAAAATCAGCAATCAGCAGCAGTTGCGGCAAGGCATGTCAGAAAAACGGAAAGGTTAAAAATACAAGTGAACAAACCTGCAGGGAAGCAGACTGTCAGTTACAACGTCCAACCGCCGCAACTACTGCTGCTGCTGCTGTTATGGGATGGCTGGTGATGGGGGATCTTCCTTTTATGCAAGGCCCCTGGCGGCGAAGTGCAGGTTCCTGGTGATGTTCACGCAGTCGCGGGATTGTTCCGGGCTGTCGAACGCTCACAAAGATTGCCGGTGAGTGACTGGAAGGCGCCGAGGCAGCCGATAAGGTGACATGCGCCAAGGAATTCCTGCAGGGAAGCAGACTGTCAGTTACAACGTCCAACCGCCGCAACTACTGCTGCTGCTGCTGTTATGGGATGGCTGGTGATGGGGGATCTTCCTTTTATGCAAGGCCCCTGGCGGCGAAGTGCAGGTTCCTGGTGATGTTCACGCAGTCGCGGGATTGTTCCGGGCTGTCGAACGCTCACAAAGATTGCCGGTGAGTGACTGGAAGGCGCCGAGGCAGCCGATAAGGTGACATGCGCCAAGGAATTCCTGCAGGGAAGCAGACTGTCAGTTACAACGTCCAACCGCCGCAACTACTGCTGCTGCTGCTGTTATATGCTGCTGCTGCTGTTACTACCAGCGATGTCACTCCTGGCATGTCAGGCGCATCAAACCCGTCTTGTAAAACGACTGCTAAGAGTGCGAAAACCTCTGAGTTTGTAACAAGTGGGGATTATTAGAAAGCGACCGAAGCATGCGGTGGCGGCGACGTAATAGGTACAGCAAACAGGTAGGCAGAACGGCAATGACGAGCGAAAATGATTTTACACGACCGCCCCCGGCGGCCTGCGCAAAAAAGGAAGATAGAACCCCTGCATACTCGCCCTCGAATAAAGCTGTAACGCCGATTCAGTTTGTTGTGGACGAGGAGCAACCGAGGCTGCAGCAACAAACGATTGTGCTTGCCGTGGTATGAGCAGTATGAGCCAAAGCATATCTTCACATCTTTATGTTATCGTCCGTCTGACTGTTACTTATTGAAGGGAACAATCAGAACACAAACGTTGACGTCTAACGTCTATGCGAGACATAGACGCTGCTGTTTAGGCCCTAAAAAGCACCTTCAGGGCGTCTGTCGGTTCTGTCTGATGGCGCGCTCGCGCCGCTGATTACGAACAAGGCGTCTGTTGGCGTTCACTGATCGTGTTGGCAAGCCGGTAAACGCCATCACGGTTGAACTCTCTGTTGGAAGACTACGCTGTGGGAACGATAGAGTGCCGACAGAGCTTCTTATTGGCCCCACAAACGCCATCAAGGTTAAACTCCCTGTTGGAAGACTAGGCTATTGGGCGATAGAGTGCCGACAGAACTTCTTATTGGCCCCACAGGCGTGCTGTCAGCCCAACAAGAAAGTCTTGTTGGTCTTTTTGTCCGGGCGGTTATTAAAATAGCATGTGCCTCTGCCGTAAATACGCTTGTGTTCCTGTTTAGCGTTCTTGTGCTGGAAAAGTGGGGATCATGTGCCGCATATGACACAGCAGTGGCAGACTTTGAGGTATCGTATAAAAAGCAGTGTATGTGTACTTGTATTGTAAGTGTAGAAAGTGTTGTAAAGTGAGTTCGTTGGGTGCGTGTCCTTTGCCACTTTTCTTGAAAGACATGTCACAGATGAGGCGGAGGAGATTCCAAGGTGCAACAAACACGGTGAGCTTTGTTTTGTAGGTATCGGTCAGGGTGAAGCCAAGGTCTTCTGCCAGAGGGAGTGACGGACGGCTCAAAAGCAACATTTCAGATGATTTGTTTCGAATAATAACATTCAACGGATGATTCCTTATCGACATAGCCCTCACGCAGTAGGAATGCGCCATGTATGTGCGCTGGTGCTCTAAGCACGACTGGTCGGCTTCACCATACAGGCTTTCTATAGGCCTTGTCCGGAAAGTCCCAGACGCAAGGCGGAGCCCTAAATGCAACACTGGATCGATCATGTTTCAAGCTGTTTTTAAAGCAGAACCATACACCACACTTCCTCACTCTATGCGCGACCGCACTAAACTATTGAAAAGACGGAGCAGGCATGTCTCATCTGCACCATATGATTGGTTGCATACTGTTTTAATAACTTGATAGTTTTAGTGCATTTAATTATGACTTGTTTAATGTGAGGGATAAATGTGAACGCTTCTTCCAGCAGAATATTCAGAAGCTTGTGTTCATTCTTGACGGGTCACTACATTATTAATTCGAAATGAAGGATGAGGCCGCACTTCACGCTGCCTATGCTCTTTTCGGGATTAATCTTGAAACCACTTTCATCTGCCCACTTTCTAAGTTTATTAGCACCCAGTTGCAACTGCCGCTCGCAGATTGAGGGACTACAAGATTTAGAGCTGATTTGAATATCAGCAACATAGACTGTGTAGAAAATTGCGGGTGGAAGTGCCTTTTGGAGTGAGTTCATTTTGACAATGAAAAGTGTGCAACTCAGTGCTCCACCCTGCGGACCCCGTTTTCTTGAATGTATGTTCTAATAAAGTGATCCTCCCAACCTTACGCGAAAACTTCGCTCAGACAAGTAGCTTTCTATAGTGTTGAGCATGTTTCCGGATACACAGGAACCTTTTTCTCAGCATCTACTAAAGATATTTAAATATAATAGACACATTTGTTTCAGATTTTAGGCTCTTTTAAATGAACCAGAAATATTTAAAACAGATTGAAACTAATTTTTTATGAACTTTGTTCCCTCCAGTAGCTAAATTTTTTCTTTATTTGCATATTAAAAATTGCGTGACAAAAAACCGCTGCGTGCATATTTTCAGTTCTGGCACAGTAGATATGACAACGTACGTATATGACAGGGAAAAATCAGGTGGTTATCCTTGAGTGATTTATTTAGTAAGCACCAGCTTCGTAATCACCGTCGAAGTGATTTTTTTTTTTTGCTATTAAGCCTGTGGTCTGGCCTGCCTTGCCTATTTTGCGAACTCTCGTATAGCTCTGTTCGCAAAATATCTTCGCTTGTGATCCACCTCTTTTAGCCACTTTGTGGTGGTGTTGCGCCAGATTTCGATACGAATGATTTCAAAATACTGGCTCGTGCTTTGCTATCATCATTGAATGAAAGAACAGCATCCGATGTAGCAATCTGGAGAGTGTGAACCCCAAAAAGGACGTTTTTTGATGCGCGGCTCCGAAGGACAAATGTAGAAAAAACGTGCACAGTGTCTTCTGATTGCCTTGGCTCAAAAATCAGCTATACAATGGTGCCAAGGTATTTCTTAATACAGTTATTACCAAAAAGCGTTTTGATATGTAGCTGGAGGTTTCTTGATGGAAAAAATGACAATAAACACGGAGCACATTCTAAAAGGGGTCGTCGTCACTTACCACTTGCTTAGGGAAAAACTGTTTTTGAGGCAGAAAAACGACTTTCTGAGAAAAAGTGTGATTAGGCAAAATGCGAATAAGAAAATATACTTCGGTAGTTGCGAAAAAACCAGAAGTCATTCGTTCAAATTTCGCCGTACCCTATGCCCTTAATACATCGGCGTTTTCTCTATGCTGCACGTGAGAAACTTGTTGAGGCACAACGAAAGGTGCGGAGCGATCACAGGTGGTGTCCCTGCGGAGCGCCATATGTCGCTCTCGCTGCACTCTCGGTTCTTTGATTTCCATATCTCAAGTAGGCGTTTTTGGGCATTTCTATATAATTTAGTACCAATGAGGACTAATAAAAGCTGTTCTGAGCGGTAGAAGGCGGAATAATAATATCTGCACTAATATATTGTCAGCTTGTCTGAGTAACACATATTCGAGGAAAAAATCTGCTATGTTCATATTGCCATCTTTCAAATTTTAGTTACAAAGACTAAGCAGTGGAACATTGCTTGGGTGGAGGATTGCACGGTCTGAATCGGACCGTTCGATAACACTCGTAGGCACGTTTTTACGGGATTTTTTTACACCGACTCGCCTAACTATTGTGTTCTACAAGGAATAATATGTTCCGCCCGTGCTTGTAATTGCGCATAGACTGCTGTACTAGCAGCCATCTTTTTATAGTATCAAAGGACATCTATTTCTATGTACGCGCTCTCTGGGAGCGTCCAGGTCATGGCAGCGTAGTGGTTCAGAAGTAGACACTTTATTACCGGAAGTTCGAAGTTCAGCTGTTATCGGGGACCCGCAGAGGCAAGGAGAATTTTCCAGCAGGGGAGGCAACGCGGTTGAAACTGCTTATCTGTTACCGTTGCATCCATACAGACCAATCTGTTGACAAAGCCCTCCTACTTCAGCTTGCCAAAATGAGATATCACGCACATATCTAGAGCACACAGGATCCGAGTGATTCCTTCTGGCAGCTAACATTCAAGGGTTGGCGTGTGAGTGTATTCCCACACAGGAGGCGTTGTTTACCGCACTATTGAAGCATTTGTTTATTGCTTTTTGAAGCCGTCAGGTTTATTTAAAATCTTGACTGTCTTTCCCTCCCCCGTCAACTTTAGCACCACCAGGTTTTATAAAGTGACCTGGCCACGCTGGGCAATTCCGTGCAGCAGATCTGTTTTTGTTTCTTTCTAGTTATTTTCGACGCCACTGCACCAGCTTGCGAAGCAATTCATCACCTGTGATTGAGTTTGCCGTCGTCCTTTGTCGTCCGCTATTTATGAGCTTGCTCAGCCGGCCGTCGTTAATTCACTTTTTCCTCATTACGCGGCTCTTTGCCTTTGCTTATTTATCCAAGGGGAGTCCACATTTTCTTTGGGCCAGAATGTGGGTTCATAAAGAGCTCTTCCAACGCAAAAGCGTTACTACGCTAGGTTCTTGAAGCTCGCACGTGGCTATCGTCCGCAGAATGCGCTCACGGATGTCGTCCGTATAAAGTGTCCGCATCTGACCCTTTTCTGACGAATAGCGGCTCGTGTAACCAAAATATAAAGCACAAAAAACATTGAGCACGCTCGGCTTCGCGGTGGAGACGAAAAAATTCATCAGAAATGGAGAGAATTATCTACTATAGCGTAGCACTGTTATGCCGGTTGTATTGAGTGCGAGTTCTTTATAGCCAAGTTTTTGGGTTTTTCTAAATCCTGTACGACCAATCATCTCCATTTATGCTATTACAACGATTACATTTAGAACTTTTGCGAAATCTGCATCATTGTGGAAATGCAGGCGTAACACGGTTAGCCATTTTCTATATTTTTAATATGTGTCTTATTGTTTTTGTTTTTCTAAATTTTGTTCTACCAGTTATTTGAATTTACGCTATTATACCGGTTACATTTGGAACGGTTACATTTACGCACTGTCTTGATTCGTCTCCAGCTAGTATATGAGGACTAAGCTTAGTTTTGAATTGTCTTGTCGTAATTTCCTACCCCTTTTCGCGAGCTGAGAATTAGGAATGTAGTAGACATCCAGGCGTTATTGTAAGCGATTTCTTTGTAATGCTTACATTTCGGTAAAGATACGATACGACATATACTGTAGAGGCCGGGACCAATGCTGTATCGAGCACAGGCAATGCTGTGCTCGATATAGGGAGAATAGTTTGTCATTCAAAGGAGTAACACCAGCAGCGGTGCTATTTTTATATCGCTGTGGACTACGCAGAAGCTGCCTTGCTCTAGTGGGCTTTAATCGCTCGAAACAAGACGAAGAATTGCGAGGATAAACGTTTTATAAACTGCACAATAACTTATCTTGTTCGTATATTGTGCCACCTCCGCAGCGATCGGCAAGTATAAATCATTCAAAAAATATTCCAGCGTATGGTCTTCAAAATAACTCATTTAAATAGTCTTTTTTGTAGGAACTGTTGAACCGAATTCACTGCATTCCGACTGTGTGCATGCTATTCCACCTGATCGTTTTGACATCTTTGGACCGTCTGCGGTGTTTTTAAAAACAATAAATAAATAAATTGCATAACGTTTGACCATGCTCCAGCAAATGTATGTCGTTCCGTTCAAACTACAGAATTTGGTAGCTGAGTTCGATGGCTGAAAAGGTGTCTGTTGTAGCAATGCGAGTGTATCTCAGACTTTATGGGAACGAATCCCGGTGTTTCCAAATCTTGAGCGCAGTGCCTTGCCTACAGCGTTGCGATTCAAAATATATTGCGTGCATGACTGCAGGTATACATTTCTCTACGTGGCTTTTCTAAGAGGAAAGCCCAGCCGCCATGTCGTGGAACAACACGTACCAGCCCCCGCCACCACCTGGCAGTGGTGACCAGTACGTGTCACCTCAGCCACCAGCCGAGACCAGCTACCAGCCACCCAGCGTTCCCTCTGGCTCTGATTTCATCGACAGCGCTGCATACCAGCCTCCGACATTGTAAGCGCTGTGCAAAGAAACCACTGTACGGGAGGATTGAGTTGTGTGTACATACACTGTTTTGCATATTGCGGCATATTTTGAGAATATACTTGCGTAAACGTCTGTGGAACTTGTGGGCAACGTTTCCTGGACGAATTTGCCATGTATGGGCACCTTTTTTTTAAATCACCACCTTGGCTGCTCTTTAGCGTATTTTTGCAAAAAAAAAAAAAAAAAACATCTGTAGCGGAAGAACGACGCAAGGCAGACCTGGGTAATGGCTTCCCGTTGAATCTCCCGATGCATGCCCATCGGGAGATTCAACGCACTCTCGCGCGCGCAACGTTCACGTCTGCTATTAAGGGGTACAAGCAGCTTTCTTCAATGTTCTTGCACAAGCGTTGCAGCGCAAACTGATCCCTTACTGCGTCCTGCAACACGTTCCTTATGGAGGATGCTTGCGCAAAGTGCCTCCCCGAATTCATAGACCTATCTTAAACTTAAGCAGCGAGCGTACTTCATGAAGTCCGCTCCAAGACAGCAGGCGGCTTGAACGGGTCTAAGACGACCTTTGCGTTTCATAGACGTTGGAGCGAGCTTGCTTCATCAAGTCAGGGGGCGACTTGAGCGGGGCGGCGACGGACGCGGCTGGGATCGAGAGTAACCGGGAATTATTTCGTTTAAGATGCAAATCAAGGTCATAAAACAGTCCCTTTAACTAAAAACCACCCATAGTAATTGTTAACAATGGTCTGTTTAAGCAAATAGCAATCCCCAATCATCTACAGTCAAAGCATAACGCGTGTTTCAGACATTAGTGGATGTGATCTGGCAACCCGGGCGCTCGCAACCGAGCCGCATCGGCGTTCTCGACAGCGTTTCGTTGGTTTCATGTTCGTTTCTTCGTATTTTTGTGCGTGCGCAGCAAAATGATCCAAGAAATGCGCAGAAAAGTTGCACCAAGGTTCACAGAAGGTGAAAAGACTCTTCTTGTGTTGGTTTTAAAGACGCGGCGAAGCAAATTATAGCGCAAGGACGACGTATCTTCCGTTGCAGCGAAAGCTTCCCAGTGGCGAGATGTTGCTACGGAATTTTAACTCCGTCTTTGGTGTCACAAAACGCGACGCGGCAGGACTGAACAATGCTGGAACAACATGAAGCAGAAGTGGAACGAGGAACGGTTCCGCGGAAAGCGAGAGGAATTGAAGGCCGGTAAGTAACACGTTCGCAATTTCGTTGAAAGACCCTAGCATTGCGCTACCGATAGATGTTACTGCCGTCGCGCCTTACGTTCGAAAGCTGCTTCTTTCACGCGTCCTGCTGTGATTTTTTTCCTGTGTTAAAAGAACTTTGCCGGTTCTTAAGGGCCGCGGATGTTATGTCATCCCTGTTTCGTTCTTGGATATAATAATAATCCGTTTCAACGTAGCCGAATTTTGAATCTCAAGCCTTTCAAAATAAAAAACCTCCCCTCAACAAGGATATACAAAATTTAGTAACCGAACCTGTAGTGTACCGCGCATCATGTGCACAAAGGAAATGTGTGCCAGCCAGATTCAGCTTCTGAACCCTGACAAATAATCTGTCCACATCCAGGTACTGAGAGCTTATCGGCAGTACTGTGAAACCTCAGCATACTGCAGTACGTGGAGGCCTGCCCTAGCTATAGCACAGCAGCCTTAAAGTGAAGCTTTCATTTTCACATTTCAACTACTGTCTACTATAGTTTGAAAGAGAAGTCAAAATGTGACCACAGAAGCACAGGTATATGTGTGTGTGCGTGTGACTATTTTCACTGGAATGCTGCTGTTAGAGCCATTTCAGTGCTCACATTCACTCCAGCCTTTTTTTTTTTTTACTGACGGTGTGTTACGCATTGCTTTCTAGGGGGAGGACCACTACCTCGACCCATGTCGCCGACCATGGAGATGGTTGGCATACGGCCTGAAAACAAGAATTACTTGGTCGGAACACGCCACCTGCTGCCTGTGCAGAGTCGACTGGTCCTACAGTTGGTGCAGGCAATGGTGGACAGCACCAGGGACACCGTGTTTATGCCACAGGTGGGTACAAATTTTCCATCTTTAGGGAAAAAAACTGTCCAACATCTCTGAGCTGCAGTGCAGTGAGGGCTCGTGGTTGAATTAATTAGCTTTGGTTTCTAAACAGGGGCCTAATCACGTGTGAATCCATTTTGCCGCAGAAGAAAGAAAAAGCAGTGGCCATCCGCATTTTTTAGCATGCAGGTTTAATGCAGGCTGCTGCAGCCTGTTTTCTGGTTGAGGTTGAAAAAAGGAAGGTCAGCTCATGTTAAAGGGGCCGTGAAGACAAAATTAAAGTTTGGTTGACTGGAAAGATTGCCTCGTTAGAATAACACTGCACAAATTTTAACACAGACTTGACTCAAATAAATGAAATAATGAGGAAAACAGATAATGGGTTTGCAATACCCTAGCTACTTTTCCGCACTGAACTGACGACGTATTATTGGCAGCTCGCTGCAATTCGCTGAGGCCGACAAAATCCGATGCAAAGTACAAAGCTTGCAGAACAAGATCTCTGCATTTACATTTAGTGCACATGCTTTTTATAGCAGTAGCAAGTGTTGGGTAAACAGTAGAAGTTACAAGTGAATACATAAACATAGAATAAAGGTGTATTTTGTCTTAATGGCCCCTTTGAGGACCCCCAGGTGGTCTAAATTCTTAACTATCCACTACGGTGCGTCTCGTAATCACCTCAGTTGCACTTCGGTGTAACGATGGAGTGACGTGTCCTGCACACCAGCCTCACGTGTGGCATACTGCTCTCTAATAGACGTGGCACACACACAAGGATGCAGTGTTGAAAACCCAAACACTGCTTTACTTTCATTTTTTTTGTCTTTTGGTGCGAATTACTTGGACAAGCAGGCTGGCGACACGTCACGCCGCGGCTACCCCACAAACATAGTTCTCCGCAGCTACAGTGCGCACCTTTTGTACTTGCATGCCATCACATTTACCTGTCACATGGCACACTCTAAGCTAACTCTAAGTTTTGCCCCAGGCCATGTGCTGAAAAAAACGGAGTGGTAACTCACATGGCCCCTTTAATTCCCCGTACATACTCAAATGGCTGTGTAAAGAGTAAGGCAGCCAATTTGTGTATCGTGGAATAGGCAGTGGCGTCACCTTTGCCTTGAAAGGAAGATCACCTCCACCTACCCTTCCGTGCACTCACATATCGCATAAGATTTCACATTCAACAGATATAGTTTGCTTGTTCATTTCAGATGACTCATCCAAGCCAGACTCATCTCCAGGGGAAACATGGGCTGTGACAGCGCAAGACGACAGTCTACCACGAGAGTCTCTTTGGGAGCCAAGTCTGGTGGCGGCAGCTACAGCTTCCGCAGCCGGCAGTTGCAGCGGCAGTGATGCAGCAGCGCCCGCTACGGAGGCCGCAGGGCATCCAAACGGTCATATGGCTCTCCTCGAGTGAAAGCTCTGGGCTGACGATAACACGAGGGTGGAGCTCCTGCAGGAGGAGCACAACCTGCACCTTCTGCTGATGAGGAGGTGCACCTGAGAAAATACAGCTAGAGGACCAGCTGATAAACCAGCAAAAAGAGCTTGAGTTAGAGCTCCTGAGTATAAAATTAAGCGTGAGAAAACTTTGCTCGCCCAGGCTTTGGAGTGAGAATTCGACAGGAGCCCGTGTAGTCGGGATGAAGGGAGAGAGAATTTTATCGTATTGCGAGCAGGAGGATGTTGTCAGGGCCTTGTCCTTTCTGGAGTGGTGTTTCTTGTTGGACTGTGTTGGACACCAGCCGAAGAACTTTTAAAAACAAAAACAAACGACATTTTGGATTTTCTAGAGTTTTGTTGTCCATAGGCAAACCAAAACGTGTTTGTCTTTGAAAGGTTTGGATCTCTTCTTGTGCCAGTGTTTTTTTAATTTTTATGGCCAAGGCTTTGCAACAGAAATAATAAAAGTATGTGTAAGCTTTGTGATTTCAGTCTGCTGCCTTTATTTGACAAATGTGGCTATTAGAGCTTTTAGGAGTACTTGAACAAAACCAAATGCCTTCGTACAGGCATTTTGTTACTGGTCTGGTATTTTTCTTTGCACACTCTAGTGGCAGCTTTTTTGCACTAAGGGCAACAAGAATGGCGAGCAATTTAGAATAAAATACAGAAATACTTAGCGGGCAGGGAACTACTTGCTTGATTCGAATTGAAACGTGGATGTTCATGTAGGTGCATTGCAGTGATGTTTGCTGCTTGAGCAACATCAGCGTTTTGTGAATATGTGCCTCCCCAGCTCACAGTATTGAATCTACGTAGGAGTCGCTGCCCAAGTTCAGTCATCAATATCCACTTTTATCATGCATCAAGCTAACAAACCCCACAAGAAGGCTATAGCAGGATAATGCAATTCACAAGAAAATAACGGTTTGAGGAACATGTGAAAATCACACGATATCAGTGATGGAGTTTGCGGCCAGCCAACCCGGTTGTTGCAAAAACATTTATTTAAGCCGATTAAAATCAAGTAAATGTGGGTGGCCTCTTTAGTTCAGCAAGCCAAGAACAATCACTGCTGTTCTAGCCTGAAGATGAAGCGTTCCCCAGTCTTTACGTGACAGCTATTCAGGCGGCAAAAGAAAAAAAAGAGTGACACCGAAGCATTCCCCACAATTTCTTTTCGGCTTGCTTAAAAAGTAGCACTTCAGTGCGGTCTCCACATAACTGTGTGTAACATCAGGCTATTCGTTATAATTGTTCAAGAAATTACCACCCGTTTATCTCAGCGAGCACGTCGTAACTGGTAAGTGTGGGTTGGCGTCCCCAGATGACGGAGTGGAGACTATAGCCAGCAACTCGCACTGCCCGTGTCGTCACTGGGACTGGACTAGTGCTGTAGTACACGGTCGACAAAAGCCATTTTCAATAAACATGACTGTGTAATTGTATTGGGCCCTAGGTTCCATTGGATTGTGCTGCCTGAATGCTAGCATGCAGTTAACACGCCAACTACGCTGTTTGGTTACCTCACAAATGACCTTACTGATTACACTGTAGAGTAAAAAAAATTGGAGCTGCAATAACTCTTTGTGCATGTGAGACCACTTTTGGGGCCAGAAGAACTGGGTGTAACTGAAGGCCAGTCCTTTAATGCAAAACAAAGATGTATGCTGTATACATGGTCCCTCTCAAGGAGAAACCTGCGCACTATAACCTGCACAACATTCCCTTTTCGCTGGATTTACTGTGTAGACCAAAAACACTGTTAACAATCACACAATGTTGCAACAAAGAGAAAAAACAACACCAGGAAATGTTCAAACTAACCACGTGAAGCCACTTTCGGGAGGGATGCGACAAGGTATACTCGGTGACAAGTTCAAGGGATACCGAAGCGCAAAAGCAAGTTGGCTGATATCAGTCATCAGAGGGCCGTGAATGGCAATAATACTATTTGCAGCACTACCTCGACGCGACCGGGAAGTGCACCAGCCGCTCAAACAGTGGCTTTTTTCCGATCAGCTCCGTCACCCTCTTTACGGTGTGGCACACAGTAGGTTTCACCAGTCTCCCGTAGCTGCTTGAAAGGAGCCGGCGCCGTAAAAACTGGCGAAAACGGAGGGTCAGCATCAGCTGCTGCAGTGTAGGCAGTGGCAGTCCCCGGCGATCATCGTACACCGGCTTTGGTGGCCGCTCAACGATTGCAGCGGTATTTTCGGCTTTTCGTCGTATACGCGTCACCGAACACAACATCAGTGGCACGACACACTGCCCCGAAGCCGGCGATCCATCGCGCAACGTCGCGCCGCTGCCGCTGCCGCTACCGGTGCCGAGCCGCCATGTTGGAATAACGAAGCGACGAAGTTGCCTTCAAGTTCGGCTTTTCGTCGTATACGCGTCACCAAACACACCATCAGTGGCACGACAGACTGCCTCGAAGCCGGCGATCCATCGCGCAACGTCGCGCCGCTACCGCTGCCGAGGCGCCATGTTGGAATAACGAAGCGACGAAGTTGACTTCAAGCTAGAGTGAACTAGAATAGGGGAGTGGCCCGAGCGGGCGGAGACGGCGTTGCTTTCGGCGTGCCGCGCGCCGTCGACCACCGCTAGGGTGGCTAGCGGCGCTCGTGCACGATCTCGCAGCCGGTCAGCCGGGTCAGCCGCGCCCGCGCTGTCGCCGCAGCCCTCAGACCGGACGAAACGTAGAACTTGGAAGGCGGTGGGTGCACGTGCGTTCGGTGGAATCGGTGCGGAGGTTCTGACGTGTTTTTTAAAACAGTGAGAGAGTGCATTTCGTCAAGGACCAGCATGTGAGGAAGATGGCGAAAAGAACTGATGCTCACTGTTTTGACCAGGCTGTCACGCCGGCTATCAGGGCGCTCCAAAGGCGTATTTGTTCGCCGCCCCAAGAGACGAAGAGGTTCGAAAAAAGTGGAAGCGCAATTTGCCCCGGCAGGAGAGAGAGACAAAGTTTTTTTTTTTTTTTAATCAAGCTTTTAGGTGGGGTGGTTCCTCATTTCAGGTAACCATGTGCCGTCCCGGCTCTACTGGCCCTCTCGACCAGCAGAAGTTGATCTTGAGAAAGGGAGCTGGAACGCAGTATGTCCCACTGCTCAGGAGTAGTGGAAGGAAAAGGAGGTGGGAGGTCTGGGTTCTTGACGCACTCCCATATTATGTGCCATAGAGTGCCTGGTTCCGTACATAATTTACATTGTGCGTCGAATTGTGTGGGAAATAACAGATGCATCCTGACTGAATGGGCAAACCGGCTGCACTGTGCGAGCTCCACTTTGTGTACAGGCCGTTCTGCACCGGTTTGTGCTAAACATAGAGAACGCGTTCACTGAATGCTTCAGTGTTCTTGAGCTTCATTGGGATAGCATCCTTGACATTTTGATGTGGTGAAGGCTAAGCAGCAGTGGGAACTTGGGTGCAGTGATCATTGTCAGGCTGTTGCGATAGAGGTGCGTTTTACCTCACGACCCGCATTCACTTCTACATCAAAAGCATCAACAGAAGCAATGCAAAAAGTCGGCAATCTGCAAAGTATGCTAAACTAGGTAAATGCCCGTAGTACTGGACCAAATTGCGAAATAAACATGACAGCACACTGAAAGGTAATCTGTTCTATCTTGTTCAGTGTATGTATATTATAAAAATTGTAATCGGGTTTGAAAAAGGTGAAGCGCTGTACATAACTTTGCTTAACATGTAGCATTGCATGTAAGTGTTAACATTAGTGACTGTTCTTTTTTATAGTTATTATAACAAGAAATAACTACAAAATAATTTGCCTTTCGCCTGATAGCATCCTTGATCTCTGAAAAATAGTAAAGACTCCATACCATATTGGCAAGCAAGCAGCAGTTCGTTTTTGTGCTATGCGGCGGGTCTAATCTTCCTTTTAGGAGATTGGGGGTGAGGGGGGTCAACGTGCTTATTTGCGCACATGCGCCGAATAATACATCAGAGTTTACTGCAACACCTCGGATAAAAAAATTGTCACTCATAAATGCTGCTATACGAGCAATGACGTGTTTTTAGAACCGCGATGCTCTGCCCTCTGCAGGGACTAACAGTCCATGCTGAACACCTGCCAGTTCGCAAAAAGTAGTTCATTGTCAATCGTCAGGCAGTATTCGGCGGGTTGCGGAGAACACAGGTGACAGTTCATTGACATTCAGAAGCACCCGCGCCAGATATAAAGCTCGGGGTTAATCAAAATCGTGGATAGCGGATCTAAAGTGCCTGCAACCAGAACGGCTCACCACATCGAGGTCACAGGTCTTGTGCTCGACCTGGAGCAGCAGTAAATAAAGCAAAAATTACATGTGGCCGTTTAGAATCTTGCTTAGCTTCTGAATGCATTTGAAAGCCGAAAGATAACGCGAGAACATGATAGTGCAAGGCCAGACGCGTAGTCTCACTGCGCCAGACCAGCTGCGAAAGGGCGCAGTCGCGCCACCTCGCGGTGTCGACGCCAACCGGAGCGGCTCGGCGCCGCCGCTCGGGACACTCCTTTATTCTAGTTCACTCTACTTCAAGCCTTCAAGGTAGCTACGAAGCAGACTTGAATTTCGGCCGACCAAGATCAGTCGAAGTACGGTTGAAGTGCGATCGAAGAGCGGGTTGGGTCTATGAATTGAGGGAAGCCGACTTAGACGGCGGCAAGTTAAGCTCGGTTTAAGTTGAGAAGAAGATACATCTATGAATTCGGGGGTAATAAGTGTTAGTTTGACTACTCGTTCCGCTACGAGATGAGCCGCTCCTGGTGGGTTTGCGACGGCGTTCCTTTTCTCGACGGACCGATGCCTATGTTCTGGTGTCTAGCGAGTAGAGCGCGACAGTGGGATAAGACAGCCTGTTAGGTTTCATCGGTCGTTAGACACGGGCACCATAACATTAGGCTACACTGATTCAACGACTAACCACATATGTCACTCCCGCCCACGAGAGAATCGGTGCGACGACGAACAATATGTCCACAGTCCTAAAGTTGCTTCTCCATCCAGGTCAAAACAGGGATAGCTGTTGGCAAACTCTGTCTCCTCTTCCATTTCCAGCGGTGCTTGCACCGTGTCGCCGCTTTCAGGATAGCCAAGAGGCTTCAAGCTGAAGCCGTCGCCAACAAAACTGCGTTCCAAGGTCTTCGAAACGTTTCCAGCCCTTCGGTGATGCACCAATTTTGCTGAAGATGAGGCTGTGCAGCTCTCGAACTTTCGCTTTTGCGGTAGCCCTTGTGCAGCGAGTGTAGCGGCGCTGCGACGCCGGTCTTGTTCGTACCACGGGTTTCCAAAACTTCAAGTAAGGACTCGCTGTGTGTGAGTTCTGCAACAACGATTTGCTCGGACACGTACGGTGTGGCTTCTACGTTTTCTTGCATGTCTTTTGCCTCACGTTTTTTGTCGCCTGCTGGGGTGGAAGCAGCCCAGTCGTCCTTGTCTGCGGCAAGCGTAGCCTCACGTTGTTCACACCCGTCTTATGTTGGGACGCTGAATACTACCTTGCAGAAGGCTCCCTCTTGCAAGTTCTTCGGCTGAACCCAATCTTCAGTCTTTTGGTCTGAAGAATCTTGTGCGGCAACGACGGCTTGCTTCTGTACAAGGACTTGCGGGACGTTGTCAGACAAATTGTTCTCGATCACCTGATATTGTTCGGTTTGAGGTAGGCAGCCAGTTTGAGGTAGGCATTCCTTCTGTGCGTTGTACGGAACGGGTTCTTGCAACGCCGTCATTGAGCAGGTGTTCGCAAGAGAAGTTTCTGGCCTCACGCTAGCCTGAGGAGAGGCTGCGGACGTCATGGTGAGCGCAAAGTAGTCGCATCGGCATTTGTTTCGTTCGCTACCCGTCGGGGACATGAACGTCAAGACATATGTCTGCTGTGCCAGCAGGTAAACCTCCAAACGGTTCGTAGTGCTCACGTTGACGATATCGGGACGGTTCGCGTGACTGTCGCCCGTCGCTTCCACATGGTACTCAAATCCACGTGGACCCACGTGTCCCACCTTCAAAAGTAGAAACCTTCAGCTTTGGAAAGACGACTGCCGAGGTCGACGTGCGTGAGCCGCGTTGAAGGGCGTCATCTGGATGTGCGAACGTGACCTTAAGTCTCAGGCTGACAGCCTTCCGACACTTCAAAGCAGAGCGCAGGCGGTTTATGGCATGACATATCCTTCCTTGGAACGTCAAGGCTTCGAAATAGTCACATTCAACTTCACTCTCAAGAAGATCGATAATTTTCTGATCTACCTCATGAGGTGCGGTGTACTTGCTCTCCAGCTGGTCAATGGCATCTTGCAGGTCGTGCGAATGCTGGTATCCAGAAGATTCGTCGCTGCCTTCAGAAGTCTCGCAGTAGCGCCGCGAAGGATTAGTTGCTGCCGGTGCAGCTTATCCTTCGCATGCATTCGGTCGGTCGTCGGTAGGTGGTCAGGGCCAGCCATGCTGACCTCCGGCTGAGGGTGGGGCTGAGCAGCCTAAAAAAACTGTCAAAACAGCTGGGCTCAGTGAACCTCAAGCCGGAGGGGACGTCGGTGGTCTCCTTCGCCGCACGTGTTCATTCTCCGGGGCTTAACGGCACCAAATGTTAACGGGAGAACGAGAGAAGCGAGACCGGTGCCATGTCTGCCCTTAGCGGGGATGGTCACTTTACCCGCACTGGAAATCTACATGATGATGCAGATGATGACTGACGCATACCCATTGGGAGATTCAACAACATCTATACAGGGTGTCCCAGATATCATGCACGAATATTTAAAAAAAGAGCAATGGCGTTACTCGAAGAAAACCTAGTGCGTAATGTTTGCAGTACTGTGGAGAAGCGGGCAGTATTTTCTTCGTTAATGATACTTAACTGAATAATTGTATTATTTATCTAATTTAAGAAGTAATGTCCTAATCACTGAAGTGTGAATGAGGCACTTGTAGGTACCTACGAGGGGCATCTAACTGGGGTATTTTCAGCGACGAACTAATTGCGTACTCATTTATTCTGACTGATAAAGAAAACCCGCGAAATATGAAAAATACCACGTGACGGCGCTTCTGCGCGCATTGTAAAGCAGCGTCCCCAAATAAGCTGATTGAAAGCGCTTCGCCTGTCACCCGCCAGAAGAGACAGCGCATCACCTTGATAATGGCATGCATGGAAGGAGCAGCAACAGCAAGATTCGCGGGCTGCGTATGCAGATAAGGCACTAACGCGGTCGCGATTCTTTCTGTCTTTTGTTTATTTCGTTCTGGCTAACTCAGAGGCAGCCTGTTTGAGGGCATTGTTTTACGATGCGCTCTAACGCGCGCGGAGGAGCCGTCACGTGGTATTTTTCATAATTCGCGGGTTTTCTTTATCAGTCAGAATAAATGAGTACGCAATTAGTTCTTCGCTGAAAATACTGCAGTTAGATGCCTCTCGTGGGTACATACAAGTGCCTCATTGACACTTGAGTGATTACGACAGTACTTCTCGAGATAGATAATTAATTACAATTTATTAGTTAAGTCTAATTAACGAAAAAATGCTGCCCTCTTCTCCACAGTACTACAAACGTTATGCATTAGGTTTTCTTCGAGTTACGCCATTAGTCTTTTTTTAAATCTTGGTGCATGACACCTGGGACACCCGCATAAAGTCAACAGTACGCTGATGAAACCTTCTCTTCTTAATGTAGCATAGTGAAGAAACTTAAATAAAGAACATTGAGGGGTTGCATGAAATAACCCATTTTGGGCTGTTTTGTATCAGTCCTCTTTCACACACCCTTGATGATTGATTGATTGTAGGGTTTAACGCGCCGACGCAATGCAGGCGATCAGGCGTGCCGTAGTGGAGGGCTCCGGATTAATTTTCACCACCTGGGGATCTTAAACGTGTGCACAAATTTCGTACACACAGGAGTTTTTGCGTTTCGCCTCCATCAGAAAAGCGGCCGCTGCGGCCGGGAATCGAACCCGCGTCCTCGTGCTCAGCAGCACAACGCCTTAGCCACTTTCTTTCGCTTATTATCGTAAAAACCAATCCAACGAGCGTTCCTACCTAAACGAAAGCTGGCGCTGTCGGTTAATTGCGTATATTTTGCCTCAAACGCACCTCCAGTTTTCTTTGCGCTAAACCACGGGGACATGTATGACAAGCGCCAGCGGTTCACGAGATTCAAGCGGTTATGACTGTACAACGCGCTTTGTTTTCGAAGCCTCTGTGGGACGCCGCTACGACGCTACGCCATGCGCGACTTGGGTCCGTTATCTCGCTGCGCCGCTTGATTCCGGCAGTTACTCGACATCTTAGAGCGTTAATTATGCGTTACGCGTTACAGTGAGGGAAGACGACAAAGCGAGCCCCTAAAGTGCTCTGCACTTAAAATATCTCGGAGTGCATAAAAACCACACACTTATTCACGGCCCTAAGAAATGGATCAACGGGAACATTGAAGACTGCTGTTGAGGTATTGAAGAGGCAATGAAGGGTAAATACCCTGGTTCCTTAAAAAGGCTGCTTTTTCTGGATAACGCTAATGCCAGATTTGTCGCAAAAATTTAAAATAACCGAGATGTTCACTATAACGTATGAAGCAGTGGTGCTCCCAAGCAACTTTCCTGAGATTTCTCCATGACGGTACGAAGTGTTGCTTATTCTTTTTGGCGGCCGCCGACGTAAGCCGCCGGAAGGAAATACAAGAGGGGGACTGTCGGAGGCATCTTGTTCTGTTTCATTGTATCACTTGAATGGCAACATGCAGTTAGCACAGGGATGGCTATCTTTGTAATGCTGGTCCAAATGTTATGTCACCACTGCCTACAATACGTCACTGTAATGCGAAATTTTGGAGTTTTTCAATGTGTATTACATATTTCGTTCTGCCTTCACAGGCTCTTTGAGGCTGGGAATCGATTCTGTCGCCCCCTCCACGCGATATGTGAAGGTGGTGCAGTGCGTCCATATTCGCGTTCTTCAACCCCTTCCTGCAGGTGACCAACACTTCGTGGCGTCGCAAAGCCAACGTCCAGCTTGACTGGCCCCCTTTACGAAGGAGTTCGGGGTGTCAATCAAGAGAGAGGGCTATGTTGTTCGATAAGTCATGAAATTATGGTAAACAGTAATGAAGCTTATTTAATACCGGGAGGTTAGGCCAAATACGAACTTTTGGTTCGTCGTCATGGCCACGTTATTTTCTCCCACCGTACGCTGTAGACGTTATACGTAATACAGCAATTAGCCAGCCCTTCACCTAGATAGGTCTCGCGCTCGCGGTAGCGCATTACAAGGCGTGCAGGGCCTACAGATCATCGCCTAGAAAGCTATTGATTGCGGCGTGGAATTTTTAAGTGGTTTCAGACTTTCCCAATTCTATTTCCATGAGTGAAACTTAAGCGCAAATCATTTTACAGGGACGAGAAAGGGAACGGCACAGGCGCTTACCATCAAATGAAAGTTTTATTGAAAACGAAAACACTTTTATACCACCCCCAGACCGAGCAACCAAGCACGTGTGCCCTTCGCACATGCGTACGGCTGTACAAGAGAACAACCGCCCCATTCCCTTCTCGTTTCTCTTCTCCTTTCCCTCATCATCTACCCCCTCTCCTTGAGAAGTTGCACTTCTTTATCTAAAATACTCAGCGACGGGTGACTTATGCAATCGGAACCCTTAATCCGGATATGGAAGGCTTCTGCAATTTCCCTGGTGGCACGGTCTCTGTGCTTAAAAACAACTTTCGTGTCTGTGAAGCGTGGCTGACAACCGCATTTACAACAGTGCAGCGCCAGGTGTGTGTAGGGCTTTCCTTTCACAGAGAAATGATGCTCCCTCAGGCGTACAGTCGGGGACTTAATTTTGCAGACCACGCGAGCGCGTGGCAAAAGCCACCGATGCGCGCTCTGGAGGCCCGGCGCCTGTTGTAGAGTCCGGCGCGGCGCGCATGCGCGTCCTGTTTTACTTGCGGGCACGCCGATTTTCTCGCTTCCTGCAGCGGTGCTGCAATGGTCACTCAAGCACCGCATAGCGACGCCTTTGTAGCATTCCTTCCTTCCCGATGGCACATTTGGGGCCTAACGTGACGATTGCGAGGACTTTGGCGCAAGTGCTGCTCGCGTCCTGATAAACACTTGCGCGTCATGTTTTATTTGTTTGTTTTGTTCTTTATCGTTCACAGATGATGAGACTAGCGGCTTGCGAACGGCGTCCCCGAATGAAGCGCGTACGAAGCACAGTCTCACGGTACGGCGCTACCGATGACGAAATGCCAGCTATATGAATAGCGAACCTTTATTCACCTTGTTCATTGTGTAATTTGGCCACTGAACATATATTCCAGCTCGCTCTCCGCTGCCCATAAAGTAGGCGATTTGCAAGTTTGATAAAAAAAATTATTTCGATGTTTTTGCTTCCTACTTCATTACTTAAAAATGATAGCAATACGTACTCACATAAATTGTCTGTTCGCTCTGCCCGTCGCATCTGTAAAAATGGCACCTCGGGCTCACATTGAATGCCGTAAAATTATTCGCTACTTTTAAGAAGGTGTTTTTCAAAGGGACCTTTGCCGGCTTACTAATAGGCCAAGAGATGCTGTTAGCCGAGGAATTCATTCCTACGGTGATGGATTGCTTCAAGGCCGGAGCAATTCTTCAAGGTCGGCTTGCCCTTACAAAAATGGATTTTGAGTTTCAATTCTTTTCCTGTTGAGTTTTAATTGAATCAACAGAAACTTAATTCAAACTCAATTGGCTATTGAGATGTGTCAGTAGAAACTCAAAAGGATTTGTATTGAGAAAACGCAATACAAAAGCAATTGACACCAGTCTATTGAAACTCTTTGGAGAACCAATTGACAAAACTCATCAGGCTGAAACATACACTTTGAAGGGTTATTTTTTTCAGCGCTGCCCACTGTGTCTGCTGAATTAAGACTACTAGGTTACTTTTATGTTTTTTTATTATACATTGACATTTCTATTGAGTGCACTCAATAAAAAGTCAACAAGGTTTCAATGGACAAAACTCAACAGAATATGAAATGACTTCGTTTAATTGAAACTCAATAGAGTTTCTACTGACAAAAATCAAGTAAAATTGAGAGTCGAGCTAGTTGGTGCTACGTTGTTTAAATATATACCAGTGTCCTTCTTTTTTGTCCATGTTTTATGGTTCGAGCTTAATTTTCAAAGCTGATAAAACTCCTTAGGCCAGTAGCCTTTACCAGCAGCATCTTCGATTGATTGATTGATTGTAGGGTTTAACGCGCTGACGCAACGCAGACGATGAGGCGCGCCGTAGTGGAGGGCTCCTGATTAATTTTGACCACCTGGGGATCTTTAACGTGCGCCGAAATCTCGCACACACGGGCGTTTTTGCTTTTCGCCTCCATCAGAAAAGCGGCCGCCGCGGCCGGGAATAGAACCCGCGACCTCGTGCTCAGCAGCGCAACGCCTGGCAGCATCTTCGCCCAAATAATAATTATACCTGCTAAGTGGGGAAATCAATTATATTGGACAATTTTTGACTGCATTTCCTCAAATACTGCCGCAACATGCTTTGCACAAAACAATGGAAATAAACATTGACAAAACTCTAGTGACTCATCTCTTCTGGCACGTGACTCCCGCGGAATCGTTTCCTTGCTATAGCAGCGCATTTTCTTCTTTATACCTTAGCACGCATTGACATAATGAGTGAGCAATCTCCACTACTGCTGCTAAGCTTCCGCTTTAGCGGCAGTGGACATATTCGAAGTCAGTCTTCCGGGAAAGTTGGAGCGGAATCATGAAGCATGCATATCTCGCCGGGAAAAAACGGAAAGGCGGGGGGGGGGGGGGGGGGAGGCTACACATCTCGGGTCCCAGTTCTGGGGACAAAAAAAAGTCGTCACTCCCCCTACCTCTTTTCACACATACAATGCTGTGATACCTTGTGTTCCGGGAAGGTAGGTGGGGAGGAGGTACATTTAAAACGCGATTCAATCTGCTACATCTACAAAAGGCATATGTGACATCGCATCCTAGTGCGATGATTCAGTGTTTTTCTGTGGAGGCACGATACTAACAGCGCTGTTTTGCAGAAATGAATACTTATCTCACAAACCCAAACGCACAAGAATATTCCAGTGACGAAATTGTGCCTATAAATACTCAGAAAAAAAAACAGCAAAACTTTGGTGTAAATCCCTAAACTTCGAAAAAAGAACAATTAAATTTTTGTACACAGCGAACTTTTAAAACAAGCGAACGCAGGCTTGGCCTCATCGTCGTTCACTCGTGAACTTCATTACTCCAGTTATCACTCGCGCACCCCGCCGTGGTCTGAGCCCAAGGACGCGAGTTCTATTCCCCGTCATACATAACTTTCCTTGAGAATACCGTGAACTGTCTATGATAACAACAGTAGAACAGCAATGTGGAATGCAGAGAATTCCACAAGGAGCAAACGCGCATCTACGCTCTATTAAAACAGGTGAAAACAGTTCTTTCACTGCAAAAGAACTCCGTACGCCAGTCCAAGGCGCCGCCGCTCACACGAACTGAACGAACGAACAAACGAAGAAAACAATGAATAAAGACAAACTGAAGCGCTGATTAACAACTCATCTTTACTGCACAGGGTCACAAAAAGAAAGAACGAGCCTGACACTGCTTCACGCCACTAAAAAAAAAGAGAAACCGAACAAATAAGTGGGCTGGCGTGCCGCTTGTTACACTCCGAACCGCTCTCTCGCTAACGATGTCAACACGTCCGCGGACTACGTTTCTCAAACACAAGCGCCTAGCAAATATCTTGCGCCCGCAAGCAGATCAACAACTTTGAAGCTGTTTTCAAAGATTGGACTTTCCAGAATTCTTCCGTCCTCTCTCCTGCTGCAGTTCGCCGAAGCGGGCGCCCGGAAACAAAAGACGTGCCATCCACCTCCACACCCGGCGATAACCAGTTCTTTTGGTTCCTCTGGCACCCTCCCACGCTAAGCTGAAGTGACCGCGCTGTCACGAATGTCTAGTACGCGGCGTTGCCACTGCCGCCAGTGGCGCTGACAGCCAACATTGCGACCTCGGCGGAGCTCGGTTATCTGCAATATAATATTATTACTGCTGCTAGAGGGGTTGGTAATAATTCTATAAAAGATTATTGTAAATATTAACATAGGACTCCCAAGCTGCCGTAGGTTTTTTTGATATCTCGCGTTAATGTTTTCACGCTCAGTTTTCACAAGAATGCGTAGCTGTGGCATAGCCATCGCAAACCGACTTGAAACCAAGCCAATGTCGCTTGGTCGCAATCCCGGATGTGCGGGGCCCGGCGTGGTGCGGTCGTGCGGTCGTTCTCGCTGTTCTGTGCAAATTTATAGCTTTCCTCGTGTTGTTGGCGATTTTATGTGCCGTGTGCGAATCTTTTCAACCAGCATCGAAGGTCAGACATTGCAGTGCAGCTGGCGATACATCGAATTTATTGAAGGAAAAGCCATCGTATGCGCTCTTCTACCGCCGGTGAACATCCTTTGTGTGTCGTGTTGTGTTTGTGCGCTGTGATCGTACGGTGAAGAAGCTTGCGAAGTGAGGTGTTACCATCCCTGTTAGCCACGCTTTGGAATCCGTCAATTTCACCACGCTGGGAGCCCCGCTGGGAGCGACGTTGTTATAAGGTAAGTTCATTCTTTCCGAGCGCTCCTGTGCAGTGCGCGTCAGGCTTGTCAAGGGCAAGCGAGCACGCGGCTTCGGAGCATGCTGGCGACATCTGCTGATAGCTGCTGGGTTAGAGATAGCTTGCCATTGTGCGTGCGTGGATCTCGGACAGGCCCTGGCCGGTCGTCGTTCAGCTTTGGCCTCTAAAATTTGGAGACACCACCACCCGCAACGGGTGCTTCTTTTCTTCGTGCCAGCCGTGAGCGGTGACGCCGGAGATCAGTGCGTAATTTGACGCGGTGCATTATCACCCCAGGGACTTACGTAATCGCACAACAGGTTCGACCGAAATCCCTGCAGTGAATTCTTGTTGCGTGCTTTCCGTTTGGTGCGCTTGAGATGCAGAAGATTGGCGCTCGTTGCTTTATGCGATTACGTAACTGCCTGCGATAAACGCGTCAAACGGCGCGTCTATCTGGCCTGTCACCGCTCATGGCTGGCACTGGGGAAGACCAGTGCCCCTCGTGGGTGGTGGCGTCTGCAAATAACAGTGGCCCATGCGAAATGACGACCGGCCCGACCCTGTCCGAGATCTGCGCACGCGCAATGGCAAGCTATCTCTAACCCAGCAGTTATCAGCAGATGTCGCCAGCACGCTCCGGAGCCGCGCGCTCGCTTGCCCTAGACAAGCCTGACGCACACTGTACATTTCATCATGACAAATGTTGTGCAGACCTTCCTGAATGGCGATACTCACGACTTGGTTATTTGTCGGTATATGAACAGTGTTTTTATTCCCGCCGTCTCCAGATCGACCTAAAGGGTATGATTTCACTTCAGCCTTGCAAAAATACTGTACGTAAGTGTAACAAATTGAAGGGGGAGGCTATTGTACCGGCACACAACATTTTGACATCAATCAGTGTTTTATTGTCTTCCGCGCTGCTGTATTGCTTTCGCGTGTTCTATATTTGTATGTATCTTAAGCTAAAGATCTAACAAAACCTTTGAAGGCAATTGACGAATGAATAAAATCCCAGATGCAGTGCCGCTACAGAACGGAGCAGCAGCCATGAATTACCTAGTACGAAGTGTCATAAAAAAAGAAAGAACACCATGATGAAGATAAATAAAATGTTTGACGAACGAAGGCAATTGACGAATGAATAAAATCCCAGATGCAGTGCCGCTACAGAACGGAGCAGCAGCCATGAATTACCTAGTACGAAGTGTCATAAAAAAAGAAAGAACACCATGATGAAGATAAATAAAATGTTTGACGAACGAAGTTAACGAAAATGAAAAAAAAAATGAAAGAGGTTGAATCGAACAAGTGCCTGTCGGATCAATAACAAATGCACGAATACTGTGCCATGCAAGCACACCTGACAGCGCTAGGCTGAGAGGCAGATCTACCAGTCACAAACAGGGTAGTGTGTTCAACCAGTTAGGAGACATGGCGGTAAAATATACTTGCAAGCTAAAGTGCTGGCCGCCAGCAATATATTTGCGTATTAATTTGAACGATTGCTTGGAGAAAGAGCGTTCCCTGAGTGCAGAGCAGTGACAAATGTGGCCTAAACCGTACTTCATCCCAGCTAAAAAAATAATGCCCAAGAATATAACAAATTCATTGATTGCTTTTGGAAAATAGAGACTATGTATCCGCAGAAGGTAGGGTTTAAACCCAAAACATCTTTACACAAGTCTGATGTGTTACCTCGGCACCCTAAAGGCAAGCAGACACTTTGGCTTTAAAACCAATGCAGAAAAAAACCTGCTGCGTTAGTAGTAGTTGGAAACAGACTGCACACTGTTGTCATATATTAGTCTTTTACCACTAAGTGCCAATTCTCTCCATGTATCTTTCCGTGAATTTCTCATTTGCCAATTTTGTCACAGGTGCTAGGCAGCTTGCGCTAGAACATGCACAGGCGTCAAACTTTCAAACTGATGAATACCAGTTTTGACTTAAGCACTTGCTCGACTTGCTAGCGTAAATTGAAATTTGCCATTGCTTCTAATCACAACCTGCTGACTGCCTTTCTCGGAGCAGTTTTGAATAAGTTGGGCTGAATGTGGTGTGAGTAATAGCAAAATCACTGAATAACATTTTGGCTGAATGTGGCATCAGACGTGCCACTGACTGATGCTACACCGGCATTGCGCGAGGGCTTAGTCAATCTGTTTTGACAGATGTTCTGCCTCTAGGAATTACCCAAATGATTGGTCGGCACGGTATCACTATACTGTTTAGTGCTGCTAGTGTATAGAAAATCTCGCCAAGCAAAGGATACAAGCTTTTAATTATTTCTCATTTACAGAAACTGATGTTTTTCCCCTCACCAAACAAAACTGTTTCGTGTTCTCCTTGTGTGTAAACTGGCATTACACGGCCTTGTTATACTGGTATACCCCTCTGGCATTGTTATGATGAAGGCAAAAATGTGGATATACCCATGTCTCATATGATCCCTTTAAGCTGCTGCTTAGTGCTACTTGTTTGGTAAACGTACTGCAAGGCACACACCATACTTCAGCGTTACAAGAGTGTAAAAGACTGCGAAATTCAAGTTATGTATTTTTCCTGTCACGTTCTTTTTGCCACGTTTTTTTTCCATCACGGTTCATGTATTTTTTTCCACTAGTCGGTAAGCACAAAGTGTTATGTGCTCATCCATTCATAAAGCCATTTGCGATGATTGCCTGATGTAGTAACTTTAGATTACAGTACCATCTGATCCTAGTTTTTTTTAATCAAGGCTTGTTTTGTAAACAAGTTCATGCAAGTTGACAATTTTCTAATTTTGTTTTACGAGATTTCAAGCATTAAAATTTCAAAAAACAAAATCCACAGGTTGACAGGTATGCTTTTGCACAGGTTTGGGGTTTCTCCTGTCAGGTAGTGGCTCTACCAGTCTTTATAGGCCTATTTGGATTTCTTTTGGGCCTGAAAGATGTGAAAGACACGATTACGGACCCATGCGGGTGATTTTTTTGGCTCCCTGCCGCCTTGAAACATAGTCGTTCCTGTAGATTTCAGGCGCCTTAATGCGGAAGGCATTCAACTAAAGGCATTCCACTCCCTACCAATTGTAGAATTAATTGATGCGGCTAGCTTGGCTTACGGCATTAAAATCTGAGGAAAGCTTATACATTTGTTGAACTGCTATCTCCCTGCTTTCCAAACATACAAGCCAGGTAACTTTTAAAATAGCCAGGTACTTAAACCAGCATACTTAATGAGAAGGGATGCAATCATCATTTCGTACTTGACTGGTGCAAACAAACAAGTCTGTTTCTTGTATTTTGCAGGCTACACAGTCAAGTAGGCAAGTGGACCCTGCGAGGCTCCAGCCCTCCCGTGATGCTTTCGTGAGCAATAAAGCAAGCTTTGCCATGCAACACCTCACTATTTCGCCTGCTCATTGGACACCTTGACGACAGTTTTTAGAATGTTTTTGCAATATTGAAGCAGACTTAGTATATATTTAGTACAGTTAACTGAACTTTACTATGCAATTGTTGAAATAACTTGACAAAAAACTAACAGGAAATCAAACGGGCTGTCTTGAATATGCTCAGTAGGTTTTCATTTGACATTTCTCAACAGGAACTCAACAGGAGAATGAATAGAGAGTCAACACAGACTCAACTGGAACTCAACAGACTTTTCTCAATAGACTTTCAATTGACACGTCACAACAGGAACTCAACAGGAAAAGTGTATTGAGACTCAACAGAAAGTCAATTGAAAATCAACAGACACGTTGACTATAGTCAATAGACTTTCAATTGAAACTCAGCGTTGAGTTTCAATTGAAACGCGGCGGCCAATTTTCAACGAGAACTCAATACAAAATTTCTATTCAAAGTCAATTGACTGTCAACACAATGTACTGAGTAAAGTCAATTGACTTTCAATTCAATCTCAATAACCATTTTTGTAAGGGTGCATTGATTGATTATTAGGTTTTAACGCTCCGATGCTACAAAGCCGATAAGGCGCATCGTAGTTGAAAGCTCCGGATTAATTTTGATTACCTGGAATGTGTAACATAAGCCGAAATCCCGAACACACTTGAGCATTTTCTCTTTTCGCCTCCATCAGAAAAAAGCCACCTTGCAGATGCCCAGCGGAGCGGAAGGACAAGGTCAGCAAGAAAACAGGAGGATAAGCTGATTATTTTTCAGTGGTTAAAAACCCGTTCATTAGTGGCAAAACATTCGAAAGGCCCTAAGTAGCAATTAATATTACGGCGAAAAGTAGCGAATAGGGTTATGGCGTTCTTCGACGGGAACCCTGGGTGCCGTTTTCAATAATGCCGACGCGTCGAACGAACAGACAATACATATGGTATGTCTTATAATCATTTTTAAGTAAGGAAGCGGACATTAAAATAAAACAGAGGATTTCTTTTATCAAACCTGCAAATTGCCTACTTTATGGGCAGCGAAGATCGAGCTGGAATATATGTTCAGTGGCCAAATTACACAATAAACAAGGTGAATAAAGGTTTGTTATTCATGTAGCTGGCATTTCGTCGTCGGTAGCGCGGTACGGTGAGGCTGTGCTTCGTACGAGCTTCATTCGGGACGCCGTTCGCAAGCCGTTAGTCTCATCGTCTATAAACGATAAAGACCAAAACAAACAAATAAAACATCACGCGCAAGTGTTTATCAGCACGCGAGCCGCTCTTGCGCCAAAGCCCTCGCAATCGTCACGTCAGGCCCCAAATGTGTCATCTGAAAGAAAGGAATGCTACAAAGGCGTCGCTATGCGGTGCTTGAGTGACCGTTGTAGGAAGCGAGAAAATCGGCGTGCCTGCGAGTAAAACAGGACGCGCATGCGCGCCGCGGCGGGGCGGCGGTCTCGACAACAGGCGCCGGCCCTCCAGAGCGCGCATCGGTGGCTTTTGCCACGCGCTCGCGTGGTCTGCAAAATTAAGTCCCCGACTGTACATTAAGACAGCGGCCGGTCTGGCCGACGTACACCCGGCCAAAGGACATGGGAATGCAGTACACAACATTAGTCATGCAACGAACAAATGGAGCCTGGGTTTTATCAAACAACCTCGTGGGGGGGGGGGGTGGGGGGGGGGAAATTGCCTCGGGAATCGAGTCTGTTGCTCACCATGCCGCATAATCTGCCTAGCTTGTTCCTGGCCGAGAACACCACCTTGACGCCGAATCTGTCAGCTGTCTTCTTGAGGCGATGCGACAGCGCATGTACATAGGGAATGACTGCCACTTTTTTACTCTGGTTGGTATCTGGTTGAAAGAGTTCGCGCATCACATAACAGATACCAACCAGAGTAAAAAAGTGGCAGTCGTTCCCTATGTACATGCGCATCGCCTCAAGAAGACAGCTGACAGATTCGGCGTCAAGGTGGTGTTCTCGGCCAGGAACAAGCTAGGCAGATTATGCGGCATGGTGAGCAACAGGCTCGATTCCCGAGGCAATTCCCCCCCACGAGGTTGAAGAAATGAAGTGCACAAATTGAAGAAATGTAGTGAAGTGCACAAATTGAAGAAATGAAGTGCACAAACGTATTAGTCGTAGCCACTTCAAAACTGTTGCACGCCGAAGGGTCGACAACTTTCTCCACTCATTTCTTAACCACTTGCCTTGTCACAGTAGCAGCTACCGGCCACCCGGTGGGAACTACGTGCCCGCCCCGCACCACCAGGAATCGGAGACACCTACCAGCCGCCTGGGGAGCCCGGTTTTCACAGCGGTACTGGCGAGCGCCCACCGGCCACACCGTACGTCCACACGTACTCCCCGCCACCTGGGCCGGGCTACGGCGCCCCCGCGGACAGCTACGTGCCGCCTCCACCGCCCCAGGATTGAGGGCGGAGAATAATAAAGTGCATGATCAGCGGCTCTTGAATAATCTCGAAGTCTGGGACAGACGTTTCCGCATCACTGGCGCGCTTCTCGCAAGCGTAGCAAAAAGAGGTCGCGGAAATAGAAAAACCAGTTTCCCTGTCATACGAACGCGCTATACTCGTAAGTCCTGCATTTATCGCCTCGGAACCAATACTGTGTATTTTCTAAATGCGTTATTTTTTTTTTTGGGGGGGGGGGAGGGGGGCTATATTGCCTCCGCGAGTATGTGGGCTCGCTTGCTGGTACAGGTTACAGGAGCCTCTGGAGGACAGACTGATCAAAGCAGAAATATCAGAAAGTAAACCTATACCACAGAAACCTGTCGATCCCATTTTAAACAGAAGTTGTCATACATGTACATAAAATCTGGTCGAGTAGTAGTTCACGGGCTCCTATTTTTGAGGCACAAACAAATCAAAATTCATTTGGACGGTCCTGTGGCACAGTATTGAATGCCACTTTGGTAAGCCTTTTTCCGTCAGTATTTAAACTCTAATGGCCATGTTGATCTGCAATATACGACATTGCCCTGGAAGGGAATTAGTATGGGTGCATCCTACTCCGGGAATGCTGTGAAAGCATGACAGAACACTTGGCAACTTTAAAACAATGGTCATTTTACTATAAACTTCACATAAGCTCCGTAACAAAAAACAAAACAAAAAACAAGAGGTAGCATTCGCGAGCTATTTTATTCGACTCGAGGTTGTATGCCTTAAGCCGGATTCGCGTGATTACCTCTGGCCGACAAAGGGAATTGCATTGTTTTGTGCCGCGACTTCAGCCTTATAGTGTCGCTTTTGTTCTTTTACCAAGACACCACTCTCCAATGGTCCCATTTTGGGGCCTGCAGCATTGCTAAATAAATAAATCAGTAAATAGGTTTATATAAGTACTGAAGAACTACGTTGGGACGCCCTTCGGAGAGCGATCGCCTGTTGTTGCTGGCCGCTCCCACGTAGGTACAGGAAGGGCGTGGCCATCGGCCATTTCGTAGGCCCTCTGGACAGCCAGGAGCTGGACGGAGAGTTCGCCGTTTTTAAGGGCTGCCTTTCAGTCTTCTTCCCTTTTAAAGGCAGCGTCGGGTAACGCAAGATATTGCCATAACATATGAGCTGAAGAGCAATACGCCTACTTCGAGTACGCTCAGCTCTGTTCAAGGTTGGGCGCAAAGTCAATGCACCTGCCCCGCGAAGCGAAGGGGAATCTGGAGAATTCTCAATGCCGACTTCTGAGACCGAGAAGGTTTGAATGAGGGGGTGGGTAGGCCCTCCGACAGAGATGATAGTGAGCAAGAACCTCGTGAAAAGGTATACTGTAAACGTTTTCGCGTTTAGCAAGCGTGAGTGTCGGCGATTTTTTGCACGCTTGTTCTAAGCTTGGTGTGCTTTCACGCTGAAAAATCACGCTTCCTAAGCATGACTCACGGGATGCGTAACGCGTGCAAAGCATGAGTAAATGATATTTTTTGCACGCTTGTTGTAGGCGTGGTGCGCTTTCACGTTAAGCGCTCACGCTTGGCATCCGCGGCTGGCGACCCGCTTAACGATTATTGAAGGTAAGAGAGAGTATTTTTAGTTACTTTGTGCGACATGCTCCTGTTTTGTAAAATGTCTTTATGAACTTCAGAAATCACTTAGAAAGAACGCTGAAAGTTAATATTTTCTGTTCCGTATTTATTAGATAATTTTTACTTATGCTCGCCATTAAATGGCTACTTGCGAATATCAGCTATGTGCAATCTTCCTAGAACACGGCACTGCTACAGCGTAACATGAGCTTGCTAGATATACTATAAGGAATGCGGTTTATGGTACCGATAGTAAGCAAAAATTAAAAGTTGAAATTTGAGTTTTGTGATTAGCCATTTATTAGCGGGCATATGTAAAAATTCTCCAAGCAGCCCCAAAGCCCATAAATAAGGCAGAATCAATATTATCCTCATTCAGCTTTCTTTTTAAATGATTTCTGACGCCTAGAACGGCATTTGACAGAGCACGAGAATGCCGCATCAAGTAACAACTGCAGCAATAAATATGTGGTCTACATGGCTCAAAACACTTTGGCTGTGACAAATCCAAGGAATGCTATCGTCATTGCAAGCAAAGTTTCATTCAGCGTGTTTTAAAAATGACCTAGCAGATCGCACAGAGCTATGCCTGCCAAGTGCATTGTTTCGTCGCCATCATACGTACCTTTGTCAAGAAAATTGAGTCCGGAATTCTGTGACAATTGCTTTGCTTGAAGCTTTGCATTTTGAAATAGAGCTAAGGAGGAGAATACAACCTTTATTGACGTAAAACTTGGAAAAATGTTTCCATAAATGAAAAACAGTCCTTGAAAACAACACAGGAATTATAGGATGGCCTTCAGCTGAACTCTTGACGTCACTTTAAAGGAGCATGTGAACTTAGCAATGCACGTCACTCAATCGATGTGTGGTTTCGTCAGCAAATCACGTAGCTTTTTCTGAGCCCATGGAATTTTGTCGATGCCAGTACGTCTAACCACTAGTTGAACAAAGCCTAGCAACTGCCCGAAAGCAGACGGATAAATAATGTCCCTTACGTAAAACAAACGCATTCATTGCACCAAGGCTTCTTGCAGCGATGTGTCCGGTCGCAGCTTGACAATTTCTACGGGCTCTTTGCCGCACACCAGCTTCTTCACGTTGCCCATGCAGTCCACCGGCCAACAGTGTCCACGGGTGAAACCTGGCAATGATAAAAAATGAACACAAAAGTATTACCGGATGTAACGAACCGCTGACAAATTTTAATTCGTGGAGAATTATAAATTCACCAAAATTATTTCGTCGACGAGCTTCACACTGTGCTTGCGCCATTAAATCTCCGTTATAGGAACCGGAACCTGGAGTTTGCCGCGCGACACTATCGCCATTTTTTTCCCGTAGTGGCGGAAAACGGAAGTTATGGACTAAAAAAAAAAAAAAAAGAACGTGCCGCAGCTGTGAGCGCGATGCCCACAGCTGCGGCACGTTATTTTTTTTTTTTAAGCGTGAGCGCTTTTTTTGCTTGCCGCGAGTGTTTCCCGAGGCAGTAGGGCTCGAACGTTAATTACCGCATTTAGGTTAATTAGTTAATTATTGATTAGTCAGATTCGGTTAAAAGTCAAAGTGATGTCAATAGGGGATGTGAGGTATCAAATTAAAGGTCTCGATTAGTGGAATCACGTGGTAATAGTCATGAGGTAATCACGTGAGTCATAGATTGGGTTAAAAGTAAAAGTGATGCGACTAGGGCTTGTGAGGTATCAAATTAAAGGTCTCGATTAGGGGAATCACGAGGGAGACACGTGAGTCACGAATTGGGTTAAAAGTCAAAGTGATGCCACCAGGGCTTGTGAGGTATCAAATTAAAGGCCTCGATTAGGGGAATCGCGTGGGACAAGTAAAAATTGCTTCCTGGTCATAGTCATGAGACAGTCATGTGAGTCATGGATTCGGTTAAAAGTCAAAGTGGTGCCACTAGGGCTTGTGAGGTATCAAATTAAAGGTCTCGATGAGTGGAATCGCATGGGACAAGTTAAAAATTGCTTCCTGGTTATAGTCATGAGACAGTCATGTGAGTCATGGATTAGGTTAAAAGTCAATGTGAGGCCACTAGGGCTTGTGAGGTATCAGAATAAAGGTCTCGATGAGGGGAATCGCGCGGGACAAATGAAAAATTGCTTCCTGGTCATAGTCATGAGACAGTCATGTGAGTCATGGATTGGGTTAAAAGTCAAAGTGGTGCCACTAGGGCTTGTGAGGTATCAAATTAAAAGCCTCGATTAGGGGAATCACGTGGGAGAAATTAAAAACTGCTTTCTTGTTATAGTCATGAGATAGTCACGTGAGTCACAAATTGGGTAAAAGTCAAAGTGGTGCCACTAGGGCTCGTGAGGTATCAAAATAAAGGTCTCGATGAGGGGAATCATGGACAAATTACAAATTGCATCCTGGTTATAGTCACGAGCTAGTCACGTGAGTTATAGATTGGGTTAAAAGTGAAAGTGGTGCCACTAGGGCTTCTGAGGTATGAAATTAAAGGTGCCGATTAGGAGAATTACGTGGGACAAATTAAATATTGCTTCCTGCTTATATTCATGGGATAGTGACGTGAGTCATAGATTGGAGTAAAAGTCAAAGTGATGCCCTAGAGCTTGTTATCGCCCTCCCGAATGTAAAAAGCAAGTTGCACATTCGAGATGGGGGCTGATGGGGTGTTGAAAAGTGTGCTAGGAATGTGTGTTCGCGCTGGTAGTGAAAGCGACAATAGCATATCTGCACAAGATCCCGGCATCCCAAAGTCGAAAGTCGGCCATGAGTCGTTCGGGGAAAATTCGTTTTTTAAGCTCGCCGCGAGCAGACTTGTTCAGTTTGTGCTTCCTTCAAGCAGCCCTATTCTAAGGGAAGATTTTGTGCGTCTTCAATATTACTGGGGACTTTCTGACCCGTTTCGGAATGAGAACAGAATGAGCTCTGCATGCTGAGTGGTCGACGCAGCTCCGGTGCTTCCGAATAGGACGTTATCTACCGGGGCCTGATCGCGAAAGGAAGCCACATCTCTTACCGCAGATTGGGCAGGGGTCGTTTGCTTTCGCGAAAAAAAAAAGGCTGTTTGGGTGTATTTTCACAAGCAATAAACACCTTTTCTTGATTTAGCGTCAAGAAAACTATAAAGGAATGCTACCAACAAATGTTTTGAAAAGCTCTTCAGCAGCCCTTTAAAAGCATGTCGAGCTTTTAATATGTTTGGAATCGTGTTTTTTCTATTTCCGATATTTTTCTAAAAAAACATGAAAAGAAAATTTTTTTCACGCCCTTCACTATTTGAAGGAAATTACAACTCTACTGTGGTGGCATCTCCTTGCAATTGGAAATGAAGCTTTTGTCTTATATATAAAAATGAATATATTCATTTGTTTTGTTTGTTTATTGCTACTTCGTTACTTGTGGCTGATATGCCATGTGAAGCAACGTACGTAGCACCAACACAATAATGTACCAGGATGGTAAACATATCTATGGTGCTTTACGTTTTTATGGTAGTAAACAAATATACACATGAAGAACCAGCGCGCTTCGGAAGCCTTTTACATCCCCTGGCAGTCTTACAGCAGTAACTGAAAATAGCACCCGCTGCAGTGGCTCAGTTATGCTGCTGAGCCCAAGGACGCGGGTTTGATCCCGTTCGCGATCTCTGCTTTTCTTATGGAGGAGAAAAAAAGGCGATCGTATGTCGAGATTTCGTCGCGCGTTAAAGGTGCGCAGGTGCTCAAAAGTAATCCAGAGCCCTCGTGGCCCAGGTGCACAGCCGCGGCGCGTAAACTCTCATAACTTGAATTTAAAAAGGCCCTATATCTCCGTCCTTTGCTGCAAATGCCATCAAAAGACAGTAGTCGTCTGCCATCCGAGCCTGTAAAACCCCCTTGTGTCTCCCCCCCCCCCCACCGTGGTCTCTTCCGCTCCCCCTCAACCACCATAGATGCAGTCGAAGTTTGCTCAATTTGATCCGACTCTCCTGCGTTCGCTGCATCTGTTCAGAGCTCTTTTTTCTATGGCTCTTTGGCGCGAATTAACAGCCCCCCAAAAAAGCAACACGCAGCGCCTCAAGAAAGCAAGCAGTGCTTGCTCCAATGTAGTGGATAGGGAGCGTCGTGCTGCTAGGGGGAAAAGAAACTCGAGCCACCGTCGGGAAAAGAGTTGTCAATCATGAAGCTGAGGAATTTGAAAGGCCGGTGAAGAAAAATATATTTTCCAGCAGTCCCATGACGGCACCTGATTGCAGCGCCAGACTTTCCTGTAGTGAAATTTGTTATAAACGACTTCATGCTCTAGAGAGTATGTTGCAAGCCACCGACAGAACGAGTAACGCCAGTCACGTGAAGCGCCGTCCAGAATGACTGTCCCCAAGAATACTCGTGGCGACGTCACCCACTTCTTAGGGAATGCGCGGCGCAACAGCGCCATGATGCGCCCTGCAAGACGTTTCGAAGGGTTACCCTTTTAACGTGACAGCACTATACTGTCTTTTCTGCTCCTTAAAAGTGTAATGAATAAATCGACATGCATGCATTCCAATATACAGATACCTGTTTGCGTCGTCTTGGTGCAACTATTCACAACTATCTGAACACTGGCACCACGATTTGTAAACTATTCCACCATAAAAATAAGGAAAGTTTAGGAGAGGCTGTGACCACCTCTTTCGTGCAACCGGTAACGCCATCTTAGGAGTGTTGACTTGTTCTTGTATTTTGAGCCCATTCTCCCTTTGGTTCTCCTTAAGTCGCTTCTCGCTTCGTCTTCTCCAACTGTGCCTCTGAACGTGTGGAAGCAATTTTGTAGCTTCGGCAGCAACGAAAATTGATCACTTGGATTGTTTCAGCTTGTCCCGCAAAACGACATATTGCCGCACTAGCCACGCCGCAGCTGCGAATTCGCTTGTCAATTCGCACCATATAGAGCGGGCTTATGGCACCCTACTTGCATTTACGCTGAGGGCAATAGATCCATTTTTGCCACAAGTGTGGTTCCAGAACATGAATACTCATCCGCCCACTTTCATTCCAATACCGTATCAATTCGAGGCGCAGACAAAGAAGTGGCTATGATTATCATTGTAACGATCGTCCTTCTGCAGCTCCGCTAGACATCTTGTACCTCATCACATAGCTTAGCTTTGAGGCTCACTTCATTCGACTGTTATAGTATATATGCCCAAATCCGAGTAACGGTTTTTGCAGTGGCTCAGAAAAATCAGCCCGCATTTAGAAAGATCCCCGTACAAATATTTTCCGAGGTGGGCTGATAGCAACACATGTGTAGTTCCCACTGCATTCCCTCCTCACCCTTGTGTTACTTCACCATCGCGCCCCGCTTGGGCCAACTACATTATGCAACCGGCCAGCGCGGACGGTGTGCAAGCCGTGTATTGGCACGGAGTGTTCTGCGAAGGCCGCATTACCTTGGTTACACAAGCGGCTGCCATAGAAATGCTGCACCTTATCAATATTATTTTATTTTATGAGCAATAATATGGATTACGATCGAAACTGTGTAGCATATGTTATACAACTCCCAGACGGCAGATCAAATTATCTTTCGAGCGAATGACATTTGCTTTATGTCAATGTTTCAGCGCTACACGACAACACCGAAGGACGTTTGAGATGAATGATATTTAGTGGCGAACCGTGGTTCGGGAGCTCATTCAGCGGCCAATAGAGTGGCCTCGACAGCAGTGCCGCATCAACAGTGAAGAAAGTTCACTAATACACCAAAAAATACTGTTTCTAAAAAGTGTCAGCAAACATATTTCCCCTTCATATTGTGTTTAAAATAAAGAAAGACAAACAAGTACTATGTAAAGATAAAATCGCGCCCACAATGTGCGCTGTACCCTAATACGGATTCTTCGCGGACTTCTGTCGGCTTGTAATATCAACTGATGTCACTTAAACTGGTGATCTTTCTAACTTTATTTAAAGATATTCCTTCGTTATCTTTTCAAAAAATAGATTGTATGAAAACATTCTAGATGGAGACCTTTCATTTGATCTCCCCCAAGCCCCAGTAGCGTCACACTCACGGTTAAGCCAACCTATAACTCACGTGACTATCTCATGAGTATAACTAGGAAGCAATTTTTAATTTGTCACATGTGATTCCCCTCATCGAGACCTTTAATTTGATACCTCACAAGCCCTACTGGCACCACTTTGACTTTTAAACCAATTTGTGACTCACGTTACCATCTCATGACTATAACCAGTAAGCGACTTTTAATTTGTCCATGATTCCCCTCATCGAGGCCTTTATTTTGATACCTCACGAGCCCTAGTGGAACCACTTTGACTTTTACCCAATTTGTGACTCACGTGACTATCTCATGACTATAACAAGAAAGTAATTTTTAACTTGTCCCACGTGATTCCACTCATTAAGACCTTTAATTTGATACCTCACAAGCCCTAGTGGCCTCACATTGACTGTTAACCCAATCAATGACTCACATGACGGTCTCATGACTATGACCAGGAAGCGAATTTTACTTTGTGCCCCATGATTCCCGTAATCGAGACCTTTAATTCGATACCCCACAAGCCCTAGTGGCACCACTTTGACTTTTAACCCAATGTATGACTCATATGACTGTCTCATGACTATCACCAGAAGCAATTTTTAACTTGTCCCACGTGATTGCACTCATTAATACCTTTAATTTGATACGCCACAAGCCCTAGTGACCTCACATTGCCTTTTAACCTAATCCATGACTCACATGACTGTCTCATGACTATGACCAGGAAGCGAATTTTACTTTGTGCCCCATGATTCTACTCATCGAGACCTTTAATTTGATACCTCACAAGCCCTAGTGGCACCATTTTGACTTTTAACCCGATCTATGACTCATGACTCTCTCATGACTATGACCAGGAAGCCATTTTTAACTTGTCCCACGTGATTCCACTCATTAAGACCTTTAATTTGATACCTCACAACCCCTAGTGGCCTCACATTGACTTTTAACCTAATCCATGACTCACATGACTGTCTCATGACTATGACCAGGAAGCAATTTTCAAGTTGTCCCGCGCGATTCCACTTATCGAGACCTTTAATTTGATACCCCACAAGCCCTAGTGGCACCACTTTGACGTTTAACCCAATCTATGACTCACATGACTGTCTCATGACTATGACCAGGAAGCAATTTTTAACTTGTCCCACGTGATTCCACTCATTAAGACCTTTAATTTGATACCTCGCAAGCCCTCGTGGCCTCATATTGACTGTTAACCCAATCAATGACTCACATGACTGTCTCATGACCATGACCACGAAGCGAATTTTACTTTGTGCCCCATGATTCCGGTAATCGAGACCTTTAATTCGATACCCCACAAGCCCTAGTGGCACCACTTTGACTTTTAACCCAATCTATGACTCATATGACTGTCTCATGACTATGACCAGGAAGCCATTTTTAACTTGTACGACGTGATTCCACTCATCGAGACCTTTAATTTGATACCCCACAAGCCCTAGTGGCACCACTTTGACTTTTAACCCAATCCATGACTCACATGACTGTCTCATGACTATGACAAGGAAGCAATTTTTAACTTATCCCACTCGATTCCACTCATTAAGACCTTTAATTTGATACCTCACAACCCCTAGTGGCCTCACATTGACTGTTAACCCAATCAATGACTCACATGACTGTCTCATGACTATGACCAGGAAGCGATTTTTACTTTGTGCCCCATGATTCCCCTAACCGAGACCTTCAATTCGATACCCCACAAGCCCTAGTGGCACCACTTTGACTTTTAACCCAATCTATGACTCACATGACTATCTCATGACTATGACCAGGAAGCAATTTTTAACTTGTCCCACGTGATGCCACTCATTAAGACCTTCAATTTGATACCTCACATGCCCTAATGACATCAATTTGACTTTACCCAGTCAATGACCACTAATTAATTAATTAACCTAAATGTTACGTAATTAAAATGAACGCGCGTCGCCCGGACCTAGTTTCTGGCAAAAAATGTGCGTGTCACGTGACCAACATCATCACGGTAACGAGCGGTTGCACTTTTAAACTGCACGTAAACACGCGTGCTCCACATTCACACGCCAGGAAATACCCAGTTCAGTTTTGCGATTTTCTTCCGCTGGTGGCGCTGTTGAACGGCGCCAGCAGCGCCACCTGTCCCACGTTCGGGCCCCTATAGGTGGCGCAAACAAAACAAAACACCGCTGCATTGGAGGACTTGGACTGGTCGCCACAAGGCTAGCAGCCGTTGTGCCTGGCCTTGGTCACTTACTTCTTTCCTCCTAGCATACAAGGAAGGCGAGTTGGGTCTTGCCCTTTCGAGTTTCAAGACAGAGTGTCCGAAGATATATCGGCAAGAATTTCAGAAAGTGTAATCTAAAACCTCGTAATACCGAGGCCTTAAGGCCAACTGTACTCAACATTTCCACCTTTTAAAAACCCTATTTTCCTGTAGTCTGCTTAAAAAGAAGGCAACACGCAAAATACAACAGCTGAAATACGCGCGTGGACGCCCAAGCGGCCTGCAAAAATCGGCGATTTTCAAACCTAAACCAAGAAGAGCGCGGCCACTGCAGTGACGTTGCAGCCGTCCAGCGAGCGGCCGGACTGCCGGACGGTCACCAGCTGCTCCGTGGTCACCAGCTAGGGAGCAAGCCTGCGCGCAAGCTCTACGTCCGCACGGGGCAGCAAATGGGTGAAGCGTGCGCAGCAGAGCGCGACCGGTTCTCCAGCTGCGTGGCTGGCCAGAGGAAGAAGCCCCCGTCGGCTGGAAAGTCACAGGCGCGTCATGGCTGTTCACGCGATCCGCCGGCATGTAGAGCGAGGTCTGCGGCGGAGCTTTTTTAAACGCTTCTGAGTGATTAACGAGGCGTTTCATGGGGCTACCAGTTGTGTCCTAGCTGATTTGGGGGAACTTACTACGCATTAAAAATAAACTTGGTCGAGGTGAAATCTGAGTGCAGTTGGCCTTTAACCCTTCCCAATTGGTTGATGTTGGAGAGGCCGGAAAAAGAAGCCTGCAAAAGACAACGGGGCGTCCCGCATGTGCTTTTCAGCGTAAGCACGCACTAGCCCGGTTATGCTTTGGGAGCGATTGGCACAGAAGAATGTTCTGTGCAGTAAGTGGGGTCCGGTTACCTAAAGAATTCTTTAGGGGCCTGGTGCAAACACACCGTTTTCTACCGTTCTGGAACAGAGCTCAACGGGCCTAATTGAGTGCTGTCAGCGGAGTTATTAATGTTCATTCATCCTTTTTCGGTAGAAACTGTGGACTTGTATTCGTTTCCAAACTAATATTACCATAATGCAGGTTTTTTTATTGACTTTATTTGTTACAGAACATTTTACTCCCCGTTGTAACTAGGGGGCTTTTTGCGAGCATTGGTCGCAGATACATGTCGACGCGTGTGCGATAGCTTTGTCTAAGGATCACAGTGTCGCCAATGCTGGTAGGACTTTTCTGAGGCGTTTTTCATGATCCTGGACAGTGTTTGAAAACCTCAGCTCACTTTCAAAGGCAAGCTGAAATAGAAAATATGGAATTAAACTAAATTCCAGCATACGTTGTACTCCGGCAGCAGGGGTACTTGGTTTGAGCAGAAACAAAATAAAAGAAATGCGTACACTGGCGCCAATAAAATCGCATAAAATATTGCAGTTTTAACCAATTATGAGGGATATAATAATGACTGAGGCTGTCTTACCAGTTGCCAAGCCATCCAAGTACCCGCTGCGGCCTCCGAATTCTGTTGGCGCCATTGTGTAAATCATGGTGAAGACTAGTCTGAAAAAACCGCACATTGTTAGGTGGAGCCTTGCGAAGAGGTTTTGTTTTTAAAGTGCTATGATCGCACGCATCCATCTTCTACCCTAGAGGGAAATCCTAGAATTGTTTTGCGCGCCTCACGGCCGTATGTCGACTTGTTCACTCTGCAACAATTTTACTCACTGAAAAGCACTACAGACACCGCATCTATTGCTAAGAAACACAATTGAGCTGTTTTAGGGCGCAGTTATCCACAGGATCCAAAAAAACGTTGTAGGAAACGTTTCACTGCGCAGAAATTCCCATCGCTTTCAAGCTGGCATGGCCAAGCAGGTTGCAGGGAGTCGCTCTAGTTATCTTGGCCTGAGCTCTACTGCAGAAATGAGGTGTTCATGTTGTGCTGGGTGACCGGGACCGGTGCAAGCGAAATTGATAAAATATCGGTTCGGAAATAAAAATTTTGATTGTAGGAGAGTCGAAGACATACAAAAATGGTCTCCAATCTATTTAGATACCCACAGATGTGCCATCAATGCGGGATCTCAAATGTTCATCCTTCAGGGAAAAAGTGTTAACATGGGAATAGCAGTTCCCAAATTTTATTGTATGAATAAAGCATTTATCGCGAATTTCACCGCTGGCATTCCAGAGATAAGCGTTTTGTTACATCCCTGGGAATCACACGAAACACACGTGAAGCCGGATAGAAAGGAAGTTTTGCTGTATTTCGGTACACTTTCGTTATGAGAACAGGCGTGACTGCATCAGTGCTAAATTTCGCTGCCCTGAGAGCTAATACCACCGCCGCGGAGGCATTGGCTCCACGTAATGTACTGTATACGGTAAGAATATCTGTCCCGCCTAATAGCAGCGAAGATATTAATTGCACACGAAGGGGATTTCCCCGGCTGTCTGAAATTCGTGAAGCTGACGCAATTCTAACATATATATAAGGTTAGGTTGTTGCGCCGCTACAGATAATTCGGCTGTACCTAGAGCGATGTGTTGGCAACAGCGGCTTCAATATAAATAAGTAGAGGCTCATGTGTTGCGCACTCTCGTACAACATGCGAACTTCAGTCGCGATGTGCAGCACAAACACACATCTTTATCCGGGCTTAACGCGGTGGTTATGTAGAATGCGACACAATTTTCAGCACTTTGTAATGTGCACTTCGTCTATGCGAGTTTCCGGGCTACGATATTTTTGTCGTTTTTGAGGCGCTCTGCGGAGGACGGAGCGAGCAGACACTGCCCCCTACCCACACTTGGGCCCTAGGAGCCACGCGACTCATTCACGAGCAGTTCTCGCACGAAAATGGCCAATACCGCGAGCCGACGCCGAGAGCGGCGGAAACTGG
This sequence comes from Haemaphysalis longicornis, assembly GCF_048455015.1. Taxonomy (NCBI): domain Eukaryota; kingdom Metazoa; phylum Arthropoda; class Arachnida; order Ixodida; family Ixodidae; genus Haemaphysalis; species Haemaphysalis longicornis. Next base: position 58,511,115 of record NW_027526203.1, read on the forward strand.
ACAGCCAACAAGACAATAAACTCACAGCCACAGAGCAACACTCCTTCCTTCTATGTCGTCATCTTTCTCTGTCGACCGCAGGACCCATGTCCAACATGAGCTACGTAGATAACTTAGCCGGACACTTATGGAAAGTCCAGAAATCAATAGGGAGATCTACAGAATACATTAGAAACGTCGCTGTACGAAAAATCGTTCTAGAACATATAATCAGAACAGAAATGGGAAATAATTTGCTTATTTAAATACTCCAAGCAAGCATGCGTGACACCATCTGGCCGGAAAAGTACCGAAATTCCAAACTATATATATATATATATATATATATATATATATATATCTATATATATATATATATATATATATATATATATATATATATATATATATATATATATATATATATATATATATATATATATATATATATATATATATATATATGTGACGTCCCGCAGATGGATGGTGCAGGGCAGTTGGCCGGAATGGGAGATTAGCCACCAAGAGACGGTGCGGGGTGCGATAGTGGTGGACGATGAAGAAGAAGTTGTTAATAAAGGTGTTGGTTCGACGGACGCCATGTCTCCTGCGTTACATATATATATATATATATATATATATATATATATATATATATATATATATATATATATATATATATATATATATATATATATATATATATATATATATAGCAGGCCCGTACGTAAGATTATCGTACATGCACTTGGTTACAGCATCCTGAGATATGGAATCACGGTATTTTTTCATTGTTCATTCACTTGCTGTTCGAACATAAACTGTATTCTGAAATCGTTGCTACGAAATATGGCTTACACTATCAACATTCCTGATGGCAACAGCTTGTTTTCTGCTTTGCAATTGCCTTCTTTTGACGGAATACTTTTGCACACTGTTATCTGCCGCCATTTTTGGAATAGTGATTTTTGGTTTCGTTTTGTGCCTACAAGACCCCTGAGACGTCAGCCTTTGTTTCGCATGCCCCGATGTTACACGCGATTTGAACGTTTTGTGCGCAGTTATTATGTTCCGGATATATTCAATTCTATGCCCACTGATATCTGCTCCATTTCATCGAAACATGCTCTTAAACTGTATTTAAGGGAAAACGTTTCTGAAGTTGAGTAAATCTGCGTTTTCTCTTTTGTATGTATGCATTACACACTGCTTTACTGCTTCTGATCGTTTTTCTCTTGTGTTATTTTTGCTTTTTTGTTGTTGCTTTTCCCTGTTCTCATTTCTTTTCACCTTCACCTTTCGTTTCTTTCCTTTTTTTTCCTGCTGTTATTTATAGTGTCCTGACACTGGCTGCTGGGTACAGCCCGACAAGCCTGTTCGGCTTGGGCTGACCCGTCATGTGCTCTGTACCTCGACGACAAATAAAAACCTATTGATATATATATATATATATATATATATATAATAGGAAAAAATTACATTGACAGAAATACCCCAGAAAGTGGAGGGGAAAAATAGCCCCGCCGGTAGCGAGTGGTTATCGCACCAGACCGGTATTCCGGAGGTCGCAGGTTCGGATCCCACCTTGCGGGCATTTTTTCTCCACTTTCTTTCTTTGTAAATTCTTTATCTGTTTGTATGACCTACCATATCCTCCCCTTTGCTTTCCGAGGTTTTCTTGACTACCAACCGTGTATGGTGTAGTATTTTAAGTAAAATAGAATTGTGATAGGTTAGTGTGGGGTGTATAGAGCCAATAATTTAAAACACAAATTTTGGAGTTAGCCGAATGATTATGAGGTTGGAGTACAGAATGCATGTTCAATCAAAGCTATCCTCTCTGAGGGGCTTTGTTATCATGGGTGGTAGAAGATGCCTTTTGAAAATCAAATGTCTCCAAGGTAAGCAAAGAGCCGTTTACTCGGAATGAACGGTTGATCACCTAAAAACATGACGGATGAAGTCGAATAATTTGAATGTATAGTTCCAGGACTCGCACTGTGGAAGTGCGGGCATTCAATGAGAGGATGATTTACTGACAGGCGATGTCCACAACTGTTGCATCGTGGTAGTGGGGCTTCATTTAAGCGATGGGAATGAGTGACATATGTATGGCCTTCACGAAGGCAGCGTATGTACACTTCGGTTGTTGTGTGATGTACTTCTGTGTAGTAGCTGTCAATTTGGGGTTTTATAGTGTGCAGTTTGTTTCCTGTCTGTGTGTCCTAGTGTTGCTGCAAGCGTTTTCGCAATGCCTTACGAATGAGCGGTTCTATGTCAAGATAGCACAGCTGAGGGAAATCGATTTCACAGTGGAGTGCTTGCTGCTGCAGCGACGCTTTGGTCTTTAAAGTTCATTGCCATTAATTCGGCGGTGTCCAAGCACCCTACATACTATTATTGTGTGTTTTAAAACATACAATGACATAATTTCTTTAAAGACCTTGTTAAATATCGCATTTTTACTTCATTTTTTTGCGTGAGCGTCCGCTGTTACAACGCTTAAAGGCCAACTGAACTCAAATTTTCGACAACGTAAAAACAATGTCACCTAATAGTACACATAAAAAGGGTGCGAAATGCAAAATACTGCGTTTCAAACGTCAACGCGCGCGACGCAAACGGCTCGCGAAATTGGCGTTTTCGGAACCGAAACTGAATAGAAACGGCGGCCATTACCAGCGGCCGGACGTGACGTACGTGAGGGAACAAAAGCGGCCGCGCTAGCACCGGCGGCCGCTCAGAGCCGCCTTCAAATGCGCGTGGTAGCGTCGCGTTTGGCACTGTTGTTTCCACAGAAGAGCTTCCACCAACGTTTGCCCATGGTAATCTAGTTATGCTCAATTCCGGCGTCACGTTGCTATCAATCGAGATGAAGTAGACCGTCCGACAGTAATTTTTTTCCATCAGAATAACTACTGGAGTGTCGATTCTTGGCATTGCGAGGAAAAAAGCGGACCCTGATTTACAAAGCTACTTGCTCCTACGATATAGAAAAGTAGCTTTCGGTAGCCGGCGCCTCGGAACTCACAATGCAAGCGGGTGGAGACCAATCACTGTTTCTACAATACATTAGGTACAAACAGCTTCGTGAATATCGGCCCAGTATTTTTCACCTTGCTGCACATGGAGAATCGAATTAAAAAAATGGTCTGAAACTATAAGCCAGCTTCCACAGCTAAATGATGCACTAAAACACGAAACAGTTTTCTATATGTAACGCTGTTTACTTTCACCAGAGGCATGTGCTGTTGAAAACACTTTAGTTTCAAGTAATAAATCTACCGCTTTATCGCTAGTAAATACTTCACTTGAGAATTGAACAAAAAATCTAGTTTATTATTGTTCAGGAGAGGATCAGTTTCGTTAGCTTTCGCACTTGGCGAGGACGACGGCCGATATTTGTGCGGATGTATTTGTTACTACGAGAAAGGCTGATTTTGGTTCACTTACCGAGTGAGGCAAAAGACGCACAAATGTTTATACCTGCGTGTACAGCAACTCTAGTTAGGTCGTGAAACTTTTGGAAAGGTCTAAAAGATGGAGGTGGCGTTGGGCCATCCCAAATATGGCCAATATTGGACGCGGAAGTGCAAGGGGTCAAGAATTTATAAAATTTCTTTCTCTGGTAGGAGCAATAGAAGTGACAAATGTAGGGTAAGTGTTCGTTTCGCGCTATTGTTTTCCTTGAGTAAAAATATTTTCAAGTAAAAAAAGTTTTGCTAACTCCGAGACGTTCGCAAGCGCGTGAATAGTTTGAAGGCTTCTAATCTCTTTTTTGCATTGAAAAAAAAAGGCGGATATTGCTACCTATGCGGTTAGTTTTAAACATGTGAAGATGACGGCGGTACAGCGCGCTGGTGTAGCAGAGTAATCCCGGCGGAACGCATCCCTGCAGCCGGCGCAGCGCCATGCAAGTCGCCGGAGAAGGGCGAGCTTCACGGGACAGGTTCCCCAACCTCCGTCACAGGCCGCTCGGAACTGGTTTCGGCGACTCTCCGCCACGTGCATACGCCGTCTGTTCGGGGTTGCTTTCAACGAAGGTACCTGGCGTGCTCTGTGATACGGAAGCTAAAGATTTCACCATGGTGATTTTAAGAGCATAGATCTACTCATTTGGATCAAATTTGGACAAACAAAAATTTGAGTTCAGTTGGCCTTTAAGGAGTCTGTAAATACAACGAACTGTTGTGTTTTTGTTCGTGTTATATGTTAACGCCCCAAGAGAATTCCCAACAGACCTTCAGGCTCTTGGACCGAGAGCCAATCCAGAAATTCGGCATATCGGTCTGCTGGTCTGATGGCAGCCTGTTGGCCTGATGGCAGTCTGTCGGTCTGATGGCAGTCTGTTGGTCTGAATGCAGTCTGTTGGTCTGAATGCAGTCTGTTGGTGAAGCTATAGGTCCGATGACGAGATGGACTTAGGACACATGCTGTGAGGTGTGGAACTGGTTTACAAGTTTGGCAAGCATGTAGGCCTTTTAGCAATATAAAAATAGAGAAGTTCATTTTGTGCTGCTCACTCATTTATTTGCGCTGCATGTCGCCGTGCTTTTGCGAAAGGTGCTTTCGCACCACCTTTAGCCTGGCTTCAGTGGGCTCCGCAGACGCAGTCCTGGCCACATAGATCTGAAAAAGAGCTGTAGACAGAGAGAATAATTAAGGGTTCAATCACCTTGTGAACAAAACACAATGTGGTAAAAGGGTAACAAATATTGCCAAACAGGTTTCCAGTAAAAAGCAACACTTTGGGGAATAAACTAATACCCTGCAGCTTTTTTTCTTGTAAGCTAACACATGCTGGGCCCGCAGCAAACCATTATTTATGAATGGCATTCAGGCACAATGTGAGACCATTTATTGTGCCAGGAGTTTCATATTAGGGGATGCTTGCTTTTGCTAAATTATGAGTTAGCTCAGAGTTCTGATGGCAGATATCACATGCAATACTTTTCAGGCATGCGACCTTCTCTGGTGTCAGGGCTGGTTTGGGCTTCGTTTCTGCATGGCCCTTGTTCACTTCGCTCCGGTGCTACATTAATCTTCTGGGCAGATTCCAGGTTTCGCCAATGTACACTAATTTGCATTCGATACACGGAATCTAATAAACAACACCTGGAAGCTTGAAGCGTCAGAGTGGGTCTTTCACGCTGACAATGTCAGAACGTAGCTTGGTAGTTGGCACGTGCACGATGTGCACACTATGTTTCTTGAAAATGCGTGGAAAAGCTTGATTGATGTGTAGGACGAGAATTTCAGCATGTTTTGACACAGGCCTTGTGGACGCTTCTGCCTGCTAATGTCAATGCGGATTCCTGCTAGTCGCCCTCTTCGCTTCTTTTTGAAAATAATGCTTTAGGCAGCCACAAGGACTGCATCAAAACGTGCAGCAATTACCTACATCCCACACATCAGCGAAACTCTCGCACGCATTTTCAAGAAACGCAGTGCATACATCGTGCATGTACCCACTAGCAAGCTGCGTTCCGATATTGTCAGCGAGAAAGACCCCCTCTCACGCTCCAAGCTTCCGGGTTTTCGTTTATTAAATTCCGTGCGCTGAATTCAAATCAGTGTACATTGGCGAAACAGGCAATCTGCACAGAAGATTAACACAGCACTGGAACGAAGTGAACAAGGGCCATGCAAAAACAAGTGCACTGGCACAGCGCCGTTACAGTACGGGACACGTGGTAGACTGGAACAAGGCGAAATTACTGACAACTGAGTGCAATCTATCTTCTCGATTACTGCTCGAGTCCCTCATCGTTCAGACCACGCAAAACATAATGGATGGCAATCTGCGCCATATCTATGCAAACTCATTGCGCCGCGTAATGCCCAATATATAGCTTCGTCTTCCACGACACATGCTCACCGTGAACAAGCACCAGACCGTTAAATGGCTTTCTTGACTTGGTCAGTGACCTACGTTTCATCATTGCAATAATGCTTTTAACTGCCTACACGGCATTTTGTCAAACACTGGACTACACTACATGAGCCATTACCGTTCTTAACCTGCACCAGAGTATATAACCTTTCACTACTGCTATGAGATAGACCCATAAACGCACTTCAATATGGCCTTTATATTTAGCTCTTAGAAACATGTATAATTTCACCTTTATGTTGCACCTGCTACTGCAGCAGGTAATATTCCAAAAACATGAGAAAAAAGAAACGGTGGTTTAACACGCCAAAGCTACACTTGGGATATGGGGAGCACTGTAGGGGAAGGCTTTGCATTAATTTTGACCACGTAGGTATTTTTGTGCGCACCGAAATCTCAAAACACGGGCGCCTTTACGTGTTGCCTCCATCTGAAAAGCGGCCACACCAAGCGGTATCTAACCGACATTCGCCTCCACAGCACACCATCCTAGCCACTGCAGTGGGTTAAACATATGAAATAAAGCGAGTTTTGGAGTGCAAATGAAAATATTAATCACACGTCTTATTTTCCCAATCGATCTACCTTTTGAAATCCACCATGCAATCCCCCCTCCCCTACCGGCCTACCAAAACACCTTTGTCTCAAGAGGTAATCAGGCTGTTGTTAATGAAGCAAGTATTTACAATTCGAGACTTGCCACCGTTAAAGTCATGCACTTTGTTTTAGAGATAAGCGACATTAGCCATTTGCAGCACCAGGAGTTAATTGTGTTAAGATCAGATTGAAAGCATCGACGGTAGTAGTTGAAAGAAATAGTGTGATAAATTACAACATAATCTGCAAATAGACCTACATGGGAGGATATGCAACATGGAAGATAGGACCAAGCAACCTGCCTGGGGAGACAACAAAGTGGCACGAGCAAAAGAAGTATACAGCTATTAGGAGAAGTAAACTGCATTTGAGAAGAATGAAAACCTTTTCGCTCAAGTGAGGACATTAGGGGGAAATTTGAGTAGTAGTCTGTGGTGTGCAATGCGATTGAATGCTTTAGAAAAATCGAGAAAAACTACCGCAGTTTGTAAGCCTGCGTCAATGGATCAATGTAGATCGTGAACAAATCCTGAAAGTTGTGTTTCTCAAGTAACCCTTGTGAAAACCATGGTGATATTCGAATGTGATATTGTGATTTTATAAATAATTAGTGACCTGAGAGTGGATGAAATGGTCCCCGACCTTGCATATGGTGCTTGTTAGGGAAATTTAATGGTGACGTACCGTCTCCTGATTTAAAGATCGGTGCTACATCGACTATCTTCCAATCATTGAGAATAGTGCCTTTCATGAGAGACTGCGAAAAAGTGGTCGGAATTCTACAGACTGCGGGATGTACTTTTCGGTATAGTATGATTAATAACAATATGATCTGAAGTAGATAAAATTGTTAGCTTACTTAAAATAGAAAGTAGTTCCACACCAGTTTGTATTGCAAGTTCAAAACCATATCGGAAGATCCTAAATGTTTGCTTGGCTTGACTAGATACGAATACTTGCTTCAAAGTCAGTTCAATTTCTCTTCTTGCCCTTTAGTCATCGGCCCCAGATTCTCTTCAATATCTCTGCTAAGCAATGACATGCTCCAAACGCACAGCACTGCTTCATAAAAATGTTTCAAATAATCAGAAGCCACAGCACTGCTAACATGTATACATCATAGCAGGTTCCACACCATGCAATAACTAACATGAAAGTACATAATCGGTGGGTGCACCGATATGGCAGCAGTGCCTGGACCAATGTGTCGAGCAAATGCGCTCGCTTCTGAACGGGTGGTCCAAGCGGCCAGATGATGGATGAAGGAATGACCATTCCTGGCGGCAAACCGTACGGAGCACCAACGAAAGGCCAGGCAGTACTTGGGTACAGCAGGTGCCGTGTCGGTTGGCCAAGGGAGGCCCTGGCAAAGCCTTTGAAACTGGACTGGAAGGCAGCCGACCCAGGACAGCCAGCAGCAGCACCTGCAGGTGCATAATCTGTGAGTGTGCTGACACTTGTTGAAATACAAGAAGAGCACACACAAAGCACGAATGCTTACATCAAGTAGATTTTTAATCGTTTAATAAGAGTAACCTCCAAGGCACTAATAAGAACATTCCCGGAACACCCGAAGTAAAATTTTGGCCACAGTAACAATGTATTTATTAGACTCGCAGGTACTGTGAGTGGGGTATGCATGATATATGCAAAGCTCACTGCTGAGCTAATTTGCATGGAACGCATGCTAGCAGCTCATCTGTATTCCTTGCTTTCAATCGGAACTGGTGTGTGATAGTTGAGGCTCCTCCATTTCAATGTCTGACTTGTATCTGCACGTTCAATTCTCCAATATAAATCGAGTTGAGTGAGTGCCTACAGCTTTCTTGTTAGTCTCTGTATGGCCTGCGGTTATGAGAAAAATGAATTCGCCCAATTTTCTGCACTAATTTAAACAATACATATGGCTCTGATATCAAGCCCCAGACTTCCCGAGAGGTACTCTGACGGAATCGGCAGGCGCCTCGTAGGCGTTGTGAAATATCCCCCACTACCCCGAGACTATGCTAACTCCCTGCGAGGCCACATGCGCGCATTTCACCTTCAATTTGCACGTATGTGAATTCTATACCTCTATGAACTATCAGACGGGCGTCGTCATATTCGTGCCGGACTCGTGAAGCTCGGCAACGTCAGTCGTCGTGAAATTTCCGTACTCGCTCGCTGGCGCGCGGCCCGAACAATCGCAGCGTTTCCTGCCCTTGCATACTATTTCCTCCACCTTGCACTTTGTAAATTCTCATCTGTTTAACGCGGCCCGAACTCTCTCACCGTTTCCGGCCCTTGCATACTATTTTCTCCACCTTGCACTTTGTAAATTCTCATCTGTTTAACTACACCTCCTGCGTCCTCATCTCTTCCCTGCTTTTCTTGCAGCACGACTCCGCCAGCACCCAGTCGACGCGTACGCTGTCGGGGCGCGTTGGCGAGTGACTACGGCAATTTCCCGACGCTGTTGCCAAACTTCACGAGAACGGCACGCATATCGCGGCCCGAAGACCGCAACGCGTACGGCCGCAACGGCGGCAGCCGGTCTCGCAAGCGCAATAGCTGCGAAGCGCACTGCACGGAATTCGGGTAGGGGGGGGGGGGGGGAGACTTCACAACACCTACGAGACGCCAGCCATGGAATGAAGTGTACGCTTTTTCGCATGTACTTCCAGGGAACCTCCTGTTCATGTTATTTCTTGGTATACTGCGGGTATTCACGAAGGAGGACTAATCACAGCGTCGTGCCACTCACGCGAAATTGCGACTGCGATCTGCAGCCGCAAAGGCACTGTTTGAGAGACACGTAAACAAACGCCCCGGTGTTAAAGAGCCTTGCTTGATGTGAAATTATTAGCAGCCGTGTACTACAGCGCGAGCATCGTAGCCAAGGTCTAGATTCAGCGTAAATTGATGCTGACTTGTGCGGAAACGGTGGACTGTGCGCCAAACAAGTACGCTAAATTACGTAGGCTCTCAGAGCAAATGAGATGGGGGTCTAGCGAACTACTGACCCATAAACACCAGAACTCGTTCCAACCAAATACAGAATAATAAAAAATGCGTACTTACCCGAGCAAAAACGATGTTTCCAACGTACAATTCTCCTTCACTGTCGTCTTCATCTACGGGACACGCTTTGTTCAGATGCAATGTGATCCACTTTTGACACGCAGTATTTTATGCGGCGATGATCGTTCTTCGGGGGTCCCCATGTTCAACACACGCGTAGGTTGGAAGGGTAGACATCACCCATTAAGCTTTTATAACTAAGATTTAAGCTTGAAATAGATAAAACTAATCAAAACACGCCCGCAACCACTCGGCACAAAACGCCATGAAAAAACACACAGAAAGTGAGAGATAGTTGCCAGACTTCAAATGCAGCACCTCTATGTTTGACAAAAATTGTGTTAGTTTTGTAATATTGGTAATTATCTTTATGCTTTCAATGTCTGAAATGTGTTTATAACTTAAATTTAAGGTTTTTAAATGCAAAAGTGAATACATATAAAGTAACTGACATATATACTGATACTGTAAAAAGGTTCTGACGTTTGTTTTGGTTTTGTTTTCACGGCGGGCTTCTCAAGAGAGAAGGTATGAGAAAACGAGCTACTTTGGGTTTAGGAAGAGGGGGGTAAACGTCGGCGGGATAGAAAGCAAGGAACAGGAGCTGTCTTCTTGAGGCGATGCGACAGCGCATGTACATAGGGAATGACTGCCACTTTTTTACTCTGGTTGGTATCTGGTTGAAAGGGTTTGCGCATCACATAACAGATACCAACCAGAGTAAAAAAGTGGCAGTCGTTCCCTATGTACATGCGCATCGCCTCAAGAAGACAGCTGACAGATTCGGCGTCAAGGTGGTGTTCTCGGCCAGGAACAAGCTAGGCAGATTATGCGGCATGGTGAGCAACAGGCTCGATTCCCGAGGCAATTCCCCCCCACGAGGTTGAAGAAATGAAGTGCACAAATTGAAGAAATGAAGTGAAGTGCACAAATTGAAGAAATGAAGTGCACAAACGTATTAGTCGTAGCCACTTCAAAACTGTTGCACGCCGAAGGGTCGACAACTTTCTCCACTCATTTCTTAACCACTTGCCTTGTCACAGTAGCAGCTACCGGCCACCCGGTGAGAACTACGTGCCCCCCGCACGACCAGGAATCGGAGACACCTACCAGCCGCCTGGGGAGCCCGGTTTTCACAGCGGTACTGGCGAGCGCCCACCGGCCACACCGTACGTCCACACGTACTCCCCGCCACCTGAGCCGGGCTACGGCGCCCCCGCGGACAGCTACGTGCCGCCTCCACCGCCCCAGGATTGAGGGCGGAGAATAATAAAGTGCATGATCAGCGGCTCTTGAATAATCTCGAAGTCTGGGACAGACGTTTCCGCATCACTGGCGCGCTTCTCGCAAGCGTAGCAAAAAGAGGTCGCGGAAATAGAAAAACCAGTTTCCCTGTCATACGAACGCGCTATACTCGTAAGTACTGCATTTATCGCCTCGGAACCAATACTGTGTATTTTCTAAATGCGTTATTTTTTTTTTGGGGGGGGGAGGGGGGCTATATTGCCTCCGCGAGTATGTGGGCTCGCTTGCTGGTACAGGTTACAGGAGCCTCTGGAGGACAGACTGATCAAAGCAGAAATATCAGAAAGTAAACCTATACCACAGAAACCTGTCGATCCCATTTTAAACAGAAGTTGTCATACATGTACATAAAATCTGGTCGAGTAGTAGTTCACGGGCTCCTATTTTTGAGGCACAAACAAATCAAAATTCATTTGGACGGTCCTGTGGCACAGTATTGAATGCCACTCTGGTAAGCCTTTTTCCGTCAGTATTGAAACTCTAATGGCCATGTTGATCTGCAATATACGACATTGCCCTGGAAGGGAATTAGTATGGGTGCATCCTACACTGGAAATGCTGCGAAAGCATGACAGAACACTTGGCCACTTTAAAACAATGGTCATTTTACTATAAACTTCACATAAGCTCCGTAACAAAAAACAAAACAAAAAACAAGAGGTAGCACTCGCGAGCTATTTTATTCGACTCGAGGTTGTATGCCTTAAGCCGGATTCGCGTGATTACCTCTGGCCGACAAAGGGAACCGCGCCATTAATTAGTATTAAGGCCTTCTAGTTCCAACTTATGAAGGTGAAAATTCAAAGTAACGTTATTTTGGGGCGACGAGGCGACCAACAAATAGCTAACGTAGAAAATCCGTTGAGAAATAAACACGATTCGGAGGTGAAAGCTCTGTAATGCAACGACCTTTGCTGAGTGGCTCTCTTAAATGACCCTGCAACACTTTTTTCAACCCTTTTTGAAACCTTAAATGCTTGTAGAAGGTAGTCAACCAGCACATCCAGTACTTAGATTAGGGGGTCGCAAAGTATCTCGCCCAAAATTTACAGCTCTACGTCCATCAGATAATTTAGAAACTTGCGCAAAAGTTCTTTCTCTTACGTCATTACAGTGGTGCAGCGGCTATTCGCCGGCTTGCTCTCAGTTTAAGCAATGACACTTAAATAAAATTGCTGTGGTTTAGCTTTGGTTAGCCATAGGTGATAGCGAAAGCTTCACGGCCCTGGCTAGGCTCATTGTCGAGGGGTGGTCGACGTGTGGTCTCGAAATGAAATGCAGAATGTTTGCAATAAAGTACCCAGCTTATTCATCAATTCATCATCTTTTCGCCTCACGGTATTTTTAAAGCTCGTAGCTGTTCGAGCTACCACAGCTGGATGTTCGTCTTCCTCCATCGCAGACGGCTGTGTGTCGCACGTGACCTCCTGGCCTTCCTTTGTGGCGCGCGCTTATAGCTGCAGCGGCGGCCTCCTCGCCTTTCTCTGCCAGCTGGCGACACGGGTTCTGCGCACGTTTGCGTTCCCTCCTCGCCTATCTCTCCTCTGCCGCCTATCTCTCCCCACCTTGGGGCCGCTGGTCCGTTCCTGGCGCTCCTGCAGGTAGATACACGGGTCCCGCGCACGTCATTATTGCCTCTTCGCATATCACCGACAGAAGGGTTGCCAGCTTGGCTAGTTGGAAATACATGTTCTTGGATGAAACCAGCGCGAACCTAAACAAAAACAGTGGTAGTTGAACACAACGTATCAACGTGCGTTTTAGACCATGAAATTGTCATTAAAGGCCCCCATCATCTTATCTTTCTTCACATTGTACTAAGTGACCCGAATGCAAAATATAATTTTCCAGCCACTGACATTTTATTCAGGCACCGTTAACAAAAGCCCCGCGTAATTATGGAACCATTCCACGTGGAAGAAATTACATATCTGCGCGGGCCTTTACTGTAGCCGGTGCCTATATAGTTCCCTTATCACCGTGGATTTTGTAAACTTGTTTTGCTCATGAACAGTGTTTTTTATTGTTTTGTGTTAGGTGGTTATATTGACCTTTCTTGATATTACACTAGTTTTTAGACCAGCGACTGTCCTTGCGTTCCAATTCTTTTGTATTTAATTTCGCGCTGGTTTCATCCAAGAATAAGCCTATATCTCCCCAGCGGCCTACCTCTTCCCGCCATCGGGCCGCTGCTCACAGCCGGGCGCTTTCATAAGGGGGTGTGGTTTGACCTCTAGGTCGAAGGTCGAAACTGGTCCGCCCCCCGCGAAGAGCGCTCGAGGTAACGTAGTGTAGCTGTCGCTAAAAAAATTCACCCCACCGCCCCGAAGGGAATCGTGAGGAAATGCGAATGCATTTCTTTTGCGCGAGAGTGCGCCGGATTTATAATTAGTGAGGAGACGGTGATTTGTAGCGTAACCATTTATTTAACACCTGTTTGTGTTGTTGTTGTACTTGACGGCCACGATCACTGCCTTGTGGTCGGTAAAGTGCACAGTCAAAGGGTCTTTGAGAAGCATGCGGGCGTGGGAGAGTGGGGCGAGCGTCGAGAGGAGAAATGGTACGATTTTACACAAGGCACTCGGAAGATAAATTGCGGCACTGCGACACGATATATTGGTAGTACACGGTGAAACGACCTGCCGGATATTACTAGCTTGATTCCGCGATTCCGAACGGATCGTTTCTGTGTTTCTGTTCGGCGGCACCTGTTGGCACTGGCTTAGTGTACTGATTACCCTCCCTTGGCTGCTCCCCAAGCACTTGGTTGCAGAGCTTTTTGTACGTCAGATAGTTAGGCTGGAAGAAGCGCCTAATATGAAATGCTCCCCTTTAAACGCAAGTAAATCAGTGACGGCACCAGCATGCTTACCTCGGCAAAGTTGGCGTGGCTCACTCAAACTCACTCAATTTTTTTTTCGAATCACCACTCAGTCAAACTCAGACAATGCTGAGCAGCACATCTGCGCTCACTCAAACTCAAACTCACATTGAGCACAAAACTCAGAACTCACTCGGACTCAAAACTCAAAATGTACTCGAACTCAAAATGTACTCAAACTCAAAATGTAATCAAAACTCAAAATGTATTCAAACTCAAAATGTACTCAAACTCAAAGTGTAGTCAAAATCAAAATGTACTCAAACTCACTATGGACTCAAAACTCAAAATGTACTCAAACTCAAAGTGTACTCAAACTCAAAATGGACTGAAAACTCAAAATCGACTCAAAACTCAAAATGTACTCAAACTCAAAGTGAGCTCAAAACTCAAAATGTACTCAAAACTCAAAATGTACTCAAACTCAAAATGTACTCAAACCTCAAAATGTACTGAAAACTCAAAATGTACTCACACTCAAAATGGACTCAAAACTCAAAATGTACTCAAAACTCAAAAAATGAACTCAGAACTCAAAATGGGCTGAGAACTCAAAATGAATTCAGAACTTAAATGGTCTCACAGATATTGAGACAGTGAGAGTGTGAGTGAGAGAGAGTGAGAGCGTGAGTGAGAGTGTGAGTGAGAGTGAGAGTGTGTGACTGAGAGTGAGAGTGTGAGTGAGTGAGAGTGAGAGCGAGAGTGTGGGTGTGAGTGAGAGTGAGAGCGTGAGTGTGAGTGAGAGTGTGAGTGATAGTGTGAGTGAGAGTATCAGTGTGCCTGTGAGTGAGAGTGCGAGTAAGAGTGAGAGTGTGAGAGTGAGCGCGTGAGTGATTGTGAGAGTGCGAGTGAGAGTGTGAGTGAGAGTGTGAGTGAGAGTGAGAATGTGAGTGAGAGTGTGAGGGTGAGTGAGAGTGTGAGGGTGAGTAAGAGTGTGTGAGTGAGAGTATGAGTGAGAGTGTGAGTGAGAGTGTGAGTGAGAGTGTGAGTGTAAGTGATAGTGTGAGTGTGAGTGAAAGTGTGAGTGAGAGTGTGAGAGAGAGTGTGAGAGAGAGTGAGAGTGTGAGAGTAAGATTGAGAGTGAGAGTGTGAGTGCAGGTGAGTGTGAGTGTGTGTGAGAGTTAGAGTATGAGTGAGAGTGTGAGTGTGAGTGAGAGTAAGGGTAAGACTAAGAGTAAGAGTGAGAGAGGTGAGTGTGAGTGTGAGAGTGTAAGTGTGAGTGAGAGTGAGAGTGTGAGTGAGAGTGTGTGAGTGAGAGTGTGGGTGTGAGTGAGAGTGTTGGTGTGAGTGAGATTGAGTGGAGTGTGAGTGTGAGTGAGAGTATGGGTGTGCCTGTGAGTGAGAGTGAGAGTAAGAGGAAGAGTGTGAGTGTGAGTGGGACAGTGTTAGTGAGAGTGTGAGTGAGAGTGAGAGTGTGAGAGTTTGAGTTGAGTGTGAGTGAGAGTGTGAGTGGAGTGAGAGTGTGTGTGTGAGAATGTGAGTGTGAGTGAGAGTAAGAGTGAGAGTGTGATGTGAGTGTGAGAGTGTAAGTGAGTGTGATGGAGAGAGAGAGTGAGAGTGTGAATGAGAGTGGGAGTGAGAGTGTGAGTGAGAGTATGAGTGTGCCTGTGAGTGAGAGTGAGAATGAGAGTGTGAGTGTGAGCGAGAGTAAGAGTAAGAGTGTGGTGTGAGAGTAAGTCTTTGAGTGAGAGTGAGAGCGTGAGTGAGAGTGAGAGTGAGTGTGACTGAGAGTGAGAGTGGGAGTGAGAGTGTATGAGAGTGAGAGTGTGAGTGGGAGAGTGTGAGTGGAATGAGAGTGTGAGTGTGTGAGAGTGTGAGTGCGAGTGAGATTATGAGTGAGAGTGCGAGTGTGAGCGTAAGTGAGAGTGTGAGTGAGAGTGAGAGAGTGTGAGTGAGAGTGTGAGTGTGAGAGTGAGTGTGAATGAGAGTGAGAGTGCGAGTGTGATTGAGAGTGCGAGTGAGAGTTAGAGTGTGAGTGTGAGTGAGAGTGTGAGTTGAGTGTGAGTGAGAGTGTGAGTGGAGTTAGAGTGACAGTGACAGTGTGAGTGTGAGTGAGAGTATGAGTGTGAGTATGAGTGAGAGTGTGAGTGAGGGTAAGAGTAAGAGGGAGAGTGTGAGTGTGAGAGTGTTAGTGTGAGTGTGAGTGAGAGTGTGAGTGTGAGTGAGTGTGTGAGTGTGTGAGAGAGTGAGATTGAGATTGTGAGTGAGAGTGTGAGTGTGAGTTGAGTGTAGGTGAGAGTGAGTGTGTGAGTGGAGTGTGAGTGAGAGTGTGAGTGTGTGAAGGTGAGTGTGATAGTGTGAGTGGGAGTGTGAGTGTGAGTGAAAGTGTGAGTGCGAGTGAGTGAGTGTGCGTGTGAGTGTGTACATTTTGCTATATACCTTTTGCTGTATCCTCATAATTATAACCCGAAAGCACTCTTATATTTGTCCCACGTGATCACCCTCGACGAGACCCTTAATTTGATACCCCACACCCTAGCAGGGTCATATGAAATTCATACCAGTCAAAATAACCATGTCTCTCATTACTGTAACCAGGTCGCATTATTTAGGTGTCTGACGTGATTCCCCTAACTGGAACCTTCAATTTGACGCCCCACATGCTTCAGCGGCCTCACCTTGAATTTAACCCAATCTATGACTCATAATGACTATCTTATGATTCGAACTACGAAGCCTTTTTTTATTTGTACCACGTGATTCCCCTCGTCAAGACTGTAAATTTGATACCCTACACGCCCTAGCGGGTCACTTAGAATTTTACCCCAATATAAGACTCACCATGACAATCAAATGGTTATACCCAGGAAGCATTTTTGTATTTCTCCCACGTGATTCCGCTCATCAAGACCATTAATTTGATACCCATCACATCCTAGCGGAATCAATTTGAAATTAAACCAATCAATCACTAACCATGACTATCTCATAATATAGCCCTACCACATTTTTGTCCCATGTGATTTCCCTTTTCGGAACCTTCAATTTGATGCCCCGGACACCCAGTGGCATCATTGTGAATTTTAACCTACGTTATGACCCATTTTGACTATGTCATGTTAATAATCAGGAAGCACGTGATTACCCTTATCGAGACCTTTAATTTGATACGCCACACGCCCTAGCGTCATGAACTTGAACTTTAACCGAATCTATGACTTACCATGACTACGTCATGATATATCCATAACTCATTTTCGTCCCGAATGATTCCCCACATCGAGACCTTGAATTTGATTCCCCACATGCTCTCGCAGCGTCATTTTGAATTTTAACCCAATCTATGACTCATTGTGACTGCCTGATGACTACAATCAGGAAGCATTTTTTTATTTACCCCGCTTGATTCCGTTAATCCGGACCTTTCATTTGATACCTTACACGCCTTAGCCTCATCAGTTTCACTTTTCACCCAATCTAATGTGGTCAATATTCTGTCTTAAGGGGCGCTGCCCAGTCAATTCAGCTCATTCATTTGAAACAGCAGAAAGGACGGCCCCCACCCCCATTTCCCCCCGGCTCTCACCTCTTTCTTTGTGACCCCTAGTATATCAAGCCGTTAAGAGTAGCAGGCGAACAACCAGCACGCTAGCGCCGCCGTGTGCATTCCCACCACCCTTTCCCACGCTCTTAGTGGATCCGTCAGGAGGAAAAGTTAAGACAACCCTTTTTTATGACCTCACCAGTCAATTATCACTCACGCGCCCAGCCCCCGAAAATTAGGTATACAGCAAGTGCTTATGGCCATGAAAATTCAAAAAGAAACTAAAAAAAGTCAGACACCCCCTCCCTCCCAACCGAACATGCAGATCGCGATTGGTGCCATACCCGCAGGTAACCGGAATTCCGAGCCCACAGTGACGCATGAAACTTAACAGCCAACCATAGCTGCCTGCTAGGCTACTCATATGTACTCAAACTCAAAATGGACTCAAAAGTTCTATGTACTCAGAACTCAAAATGCACTCAAAACTCAATATGTAATCAAACTCAAAATGTACTCAAACTCAAAATGTACTCAAACTCAAAATGTACTCAGAACTCAAAATGGACTCAAACTCAAAATATACTCAGAACTCAAAATGGACTCAAACTCAAAATGTACTCAGAACTCAAAATGGACCCAAACTCAAAATGTACTCAGAACTCAAAATGGACTCAAACTCAAATTGTGCTCAGAACTCAAAATGAACTCAAACTCAAAATGGACTCAAACTCAAAATGTACTCAGAACTCAAAATGGACTCAAACTCAAAATGCATTCAGAACTCAAAATGGACTCAAACTCAAAATGGACTCAGAACTCAAAATGGACTCAAACTCAAAATGAACTCAGAACTCAAAATGGACTCAAACTAAAAATGTACTCAGAACTCAAAATGGACTCAGAACTCACTAGGTCTCAGGCGTACTCAAACTCAATCGGACTCAAACTCAGTCGGGATCACTCGGCTCAAACTCACTCAAGCTCAAACTCACCATGCCACACTAGCCTCGCGCTCACTCAAACTCAACCTCACGCGTGAGTTTGAGTCCAAATGAGTCTGAGTGAGTGGACTCATGAGTGAGTTCGCCGACCTCTGCCAGCATGTTATGCTTACTTGGGGTAGAGAATGGATGAGCTGCACCGTTTGAATAATGCAATAGTTTATGTTGCCGTGATGACCCGCCGCGAAACCAGTAGGTTTCTTTTATTACGACATTTTGTACTGCCTAATCCCTGTGTTCTTCGTATTGCATCACCTAAGCCAAGCCTGTATTTCTTTTCCATTCATTTGCCAGTCCTGCAAAGCACAACGAACATTTCAGTAAGAGGACGTGGCTTATTGAAGACATTTTGTCGGTAATATTGAGCCAGAGCGGAGATTGAAAACAAATGCTCCACGTATACAGATAAAGGCACTCTTAAACCTGTCCTGATTAAACGAATTACGCACACAAGTTGCTTGCACAAGTATACTTAGACGGCACTTTTGCGCAATCAAGCGAGAAAAAAAGTATGCTTGTCACTGCTCACACAGGTGGTGAGAGTCCCTCTTACATCACATTACTTTCCTAAGCTCTACACTCTGCCGTATAATTTCTTTGTACTTTTTGGCGCGCAGTCTAACACTCGTGAATGACTATTAGGTTATATAGAGTTTGTATTTTAAGTGCCGAAGCTATACTTGGGAAATAAGGCGTGGCGTAGCAGACGGAACGCGGGTTTTTTTAAGGTCACCTGGGGATCTTCGGCAGGCGCCGATATCCCCTTCGCATGGGCTTCCTAGCTTTTGACCACGAGACCAGTCCATGTGTCTTACCAAGAAAATATCGGAGCAGTATATTTAAAATAGTCACGCTAAGAGAAACCAGGCAAGCTTGAACACTATTCACGGTGCCCTTGTACCGCGAGCCACAATTATTGAACAATTCCATTGAAGAGCCCAGAGGGACATGAACAGGAGTGAATAACAGCCATGTCTGCCCCCAAAATGCTTTTTTTAAAGTTTAATTTTCTGTTTAGCCCTTTTTAGCTTTTTTTGGACTTCTGTTCTGTGGGGGAAGTGGCTTGTTGCAAAATCGATGAAGTTGCTGGTTTACTTTCAGGTCGCTTTGTCGACGCAGCCGGTAGCTCTAGTTCCATTTTAAACTCAAAATCTGGATCAAGAGCTGGGGGAGAAAGACTGACCATTGGAAGCCACAGGAGCGAAAGGAGCCGAAACCTGGTGTGTTGAGGCCGTCATCAGAGCCATGGTAATAGCCTGGTTGGAAGTAGCCGTCTGTAGTGAGCTTATCGATGGAGGGTTCCTCGTGAGGTCGTCCCCTCAAACCGCTAAAGCCTGGGACGATTCACCCCTGTGAGTCGTTGTCAACGGCTACGAGCAGGCATGCACCTGACGAACCGACACTGGCAAAGATAGACTTTGCACAATTTGTTGTGTCTGAGCAGACAAAAGGTTCGAAACCTGTTTTTGTTGCAGTTACAAAAGGATCATCTTTTGCAGATCATATTTCCCTCGGTCTGGAAAACCTTTTGAAAATTTTAATTTTTCGGGTTTACAGATAGTTAAGAACGAATTTGCCGGGTTGTGTCTTGGGGTAAGCGCTAAAGAAGTGCTGCGCGTATTTCCCGGACAAACGTTTTTCACACCGAATGACACAGTGGAAGCAGCACGTTTCCCTCACGTAGCCATTGTTTTCGTGTCACAACGGCTGTTCATTCGATTGAAGCGTGAACAAAAAGTTGGCTTAGATGGAGGTTCAAGTCTCATATCGGCGGATAGATGCCATCCCCTATGTACATCTTATCTTGCACCGCCTAACAAGATTTCGGGGCGTTACAACGTGCATGTCGTCTTTCCTGCCTGCAAGATTCTAGAAATGTGTGCGAGTACCAGCATAATATGGCGGGAAAGAGAAGCAGCTACTGGGGGTGAGAAGGGCTCTATAAATCACTCCACTCGTCTCACCTACTGCCCCTAGGGAGTTCTGTACTCCATCCCTTTGTTCCCCAACTCTACAGGCAGCATATCCCACTTCACCCATCGTTGTTTTTGGATGACGACCGCATGATTTTCCGTTAGATGCGTTTTTTTAAATATTTATCAGAACCAAATTTTAGTACCTCATTTCTTATGCATAATCAAAAACTGGCCCACTACCCCAGTCATCTCCATTCCCTTTGATTGATTCTACTGTTATTCTTGCTTACAGGATTTAGCACCTATATTTGGATCTCTTTCGGTTGATCCCCTCTGTTTGGTGCCTTTTGCCCTTGTAGGCCTTTCTCCACGAAATTCCAACCATCATCATACTCCATCCCTTTGTACTGTTATGTCAGCTACATTGACCGGGAGGGACCGTTCTTAAACGTACATTGCAGAGAGTATGCTGGCTGTCTCACAGTGTATACCGTGTTTACACCTTTCCCTCCAATGCCGTTACTCAGTGCGTCTGTCCACCCGAAAACAGTCAGATAGTGCTTCTGCTGAGTCACAAAAGGCGGCGAAGCTTGGGAAATCGCCGCAGGATATCTGATTTTAAATCGAGAATACAGGTGCGCGAGCCACACGTAAATTGTGCTAACGCATGCTTAGGGCGGGCTTTCCAGACAAATCGTGTGTGTAGGTGTTCGTGCCAGATAATTGTTGCATCATTTGGCTGTATTTTTTCTTTAATGATGTGTGTGGGGGGGTTGCTTGATAACTCCTTCATTTTGACTAAATAAGTTGTGTTTTCCTAACGAACATTTTGGCTGTTATACAGCGCGTGGTTGTTGCGTCTCATCCGTGTTTTCGGTCGCGCTGGCGATAATGAGTACCTGCCAACTCGTCCAATTCCTTTCCCATTGAAGGTTTCATCAAAACACATTTGCGGCTCTGTTCTGCCCCGTGGGCATGTAGAACTGGGTGGGTACTGGCACTCAAACTAAACGAAAATCCCGGGGCGTGAGCAACCTGCTTACTATTAACATTCATACAATGAAACCACTCGACTGCTTTGTTGGCAACATTATATGCGCTTTGAGCGCCACACGAAACAGAACCTCCACACGGGTTCGGGCGTGTGCTGCTTTGTCGATAGCAATAATGTATTGTTGTAAAACTTTATTTTGAGCTTGGTGATGCCTCATTCCAAGAGACCATAGGATGACCGTACTGTCTCAGCCCTCGACGCCAGGAGTTGATGGGCATCCCAAGCCGGCGCTGATCGTCAGGTTCTCCTACAGCTCAGGGAGGGGAAGGGAAGTGGGTAATGGTGGGAGGACTGAGTTATGTGGGCACCTCAAGATCACATGAAAAAGGTTACATGGGTTAGGGCAGAATTTACATCTGGAAGGGGTATTGCGTGGGGTAGATTCGATATCGCCAAGTTTGGAGAGGAAAGGTGTTTGCAGTCTCCGGAGAATTACTTCTTCGCTTTTAGTAAGGTGCGGGTAAAGAGATGGGAAATGTTGTTTTGACGAGCGGTAATGTTGGGTGTGTTTGAAATGTGAGCAAGGGAACGAGACTGGGTGTTTCCCCAGCGACCTGGGAGGAAAGTTGGCAGGCTTGTCTACGGGCAGAGTTATTGCCCGTTCGTGAGGACTGTTCCAGGGTCCCCACAATGTCGATCTTCGCGTCGTGGGCGTGTTGAGTGAGGAGCTTCCACGTAGTAGAGGGCCAGTCCGTAATTTATAATCGTTGCGGGAGTTTCAGCGATGGCGAAGGCCACGAATGGCGAAGAATACCAGTCAGGGCGACAATCATTTTGGTCGTAGACATCTTTAGAATAATGGTAATTTGGCACAAGTGTCATCTGGAAGAAGCCATAGGATCAGTGTGCCTATCCAGCATTCGAAGTTTCCATAAACTATGCAGAGCGATTAGAAAACACACACAGAGAGAGGAATTTTATTGAAATGAAAAAACTCAGAAAGGTTGGCCTGATGGTAGTATATCTGGCCAGCTAATTCTGTTGTGTGGGAAGGGAAAGGGGAGGAAAGAGCGTGGATAAAGGACGAGAGAGATGAAGAGGGCGGAGAAATGAATAAATGGCTATGTACAGAAGATGCCTATACTTATAATGTGCATGTGTTAAAGTTCAACCGGACGGGCCTCAACTACAATATCGCTGAGAGGCCGCTGCTGCGCAGAAAGGTCAGGACAGCTTTAAATGCCTTGTTGGAATGCTGCGCGTCTGGCCAAGGTCCCAGTAGTACTTGACAGTCCAAACGGGCCAATGATCTCGCTAATTCTTCTCGACGATGCGCGTAGCGTGGACAGTGGCCAGAGAACATGCGAAGTAGTCTCTGGTACACGGCATGTTTCACAATCGGGGTCACTCGTAACGCCGATGAGGTGCTTGTAGCGGCGGGTAAAGGCTACGCCAAGCCGTAGAAAACACAATCACACA
Organism: Haemaphysalis longicornis; assembly: GCF_048455015.1. Lineage (NCBI taxonomy): Eukaryota > Metazoa > Arthropoda > Arachnida > Ixodida > Ixodidae > Haemaphysalis > Haemaphysalis longicornis. The sequence goes on from NW_027526203.1 coordinate 58,533,707, forward strand.
GTAAGTGAACTTAGGCCGAACATAGTGTCCTGTTTAGCTTTAGCAGTTTCTCAAGACAATAGAAAGAGAGAGGAGAGGAAGCTTTAATGAATACTGAAGAGGTTACCCCACAGACGGCAGGGCTTGCTACTTCACATATAATGAACATAGTGAGGCGAAAGAGAAGAGAGAAAAGGGGAAGAAGTACGTAGCAACAACGAATAAGAGGGAGAAGAAAATGAAAGTAAGTTCGGAACGTATAAAAAAATATACACCATTAGAAGAAAAATTCTGAGGATCTTAAGGTGAAAGAACCTCGGCTAATCCCGAGTCAGACAAAGAGCTTTCGTCCTTTGCGCCGCGTCAGCGTGATTTGTTTGCCACGGGCCAAAAAAGTGATGCAGCTCTTAAGAGTTTCTGCGCAGCAGTCCTCACAAGAGTTCTTTTCGTAGTTTCGCGTTGCGTTGCATGCTGCGGGAAGCAGCACAAGACATGCTGTAGTTTTTCTTTCACAGAGCACAATGGTGAGTCCTCCGAGCCTATCTTAAAGGGGCTCTGAAAGGCGTTTTGAGCACACTAAATGAACCAGCGCAATTGTTAGATTGAGTCGTCAACGTCATCACTGCCAAGTATTCCTCTTTTACGCGCAGCGGAAAGCTCACACTTTTATTGCAGAGTTTGTGATTATTTACCTACCCTTCCCTGCGCGTTTTTGGATACCGCCATCTTCACATGTCTACGTCATCGATTCCCAGGTCTACGTCATGAAGTAGACGTCCTGCTATTGGGCGGATTTTTCACGCATTTCCGGCAAATAGATGTGCTGTCATCACAGCGTCGGCTGGCCGGCTGATCTGCCAGCGGAGTGCCGGAGTGCTTGGACATTTTACGACTATCCAAACAAGCACAAACAAAGGCGTAATCGTTTATATTGAATGCAACATGGCCACAACACGACATGGATATTCTCTTACCTGAGTACGTTCTATGAAGAAAGCGTTGAAGCCCCTGTGGCACTTCTTTCGTGCAATCGCAGAGAACTCCCTGCGCCGAATGCCCGGGTTTGACGCATATATTATATTCAACTTCAAAACAATCCAGAGGTGCGTTTCGAACAAACACAACGTCACAACATGCGTTGCAAGTCTGAACCGCGATTGACAGATGACCGGTTGCCTCCTCCTGCCCGTCGTAAATTCGGCACTCACCTCGCTCGCGGTTCGCAGAGACAAACAGCAAGTCACACTGGCGCGCAATAGAGAAGGCTTTTATGCACGCACACTGCACATACCCCATGCTAGGTTGAGTCGTACGTCACTCGAGAAAGATAATCTAGAGCATGGGAAGCACTATCCACCCGCGGAAGCACAACGTCCCATTTTCATCGCGAAACAAACGCGTCCACAACACACACACTATCGCCTCCTGTATTTTTACAATGTCAAACGCATCCCGCACTTTCCAGTGAGTGGTACGCCTTCAGTGCCCACATGTCGCGAGGTGGGGCCCCCGAGCTCAACCGGGATCACCCAAACGTAACTGACTTCGAGAGCGGTTTGTGCCTTGTTACCAAGGCAACCGATGTTTGATATTGTCAAAGAAATGGCGCTCGCGTCAGCGCTAGGAAGCTCAGAGCCGCGGCGGAGCATGTTTTGCCAACGTTGCCGCTCTCCCCCCACGCGTCGTCCCTAGCTGAAC